>NW_022161758.1:0-11376 GCF_008728515.1 Papio anubis
TTACAGTATAATAATAATAAATAAATTAAAAAAAAAAAAAAAAGAAACTATAACATTATTAATTGTATCAATGTATAATTTGCCATGCATCTGCCTAACTTACCATCTTTTCATAATTATCAGTTAAAAGTACAAAACATAAGAACAGCATTGAAATATTATTATAATAGTTAATTTAAAATCATAATAAGCAGGTCAAATTTAAAAATTTGGTGCTCTTAGCATTTCTGCTTACAAGGCATTTATGCTAAAGAGATTGTTGAGCCCTGATTATGTTTAATTTGTTAAATCTATTACTTCTTTTAACCTACATGTTTAGTTTTCTACTGCATGGTTATTGTGAACTAGAGTTCTTAGTTTTGAGCAATGTAAATCATCATACACCTCTTCCAAGTAAAGGAGTCGTTTTTACTACCATACAGGTTACAGGAAATTGGCTTATTTTGTCTTTAGATGACATACTGAATCAAAGTTTAACTACACATATAGGAAATGTCTTTAAACTTCTGTCCATATATCAAATATAATTGAAGATAAAATTATTACAGCAAACATTCTGCAAAGTAGTTTTGAAAGACTTACAGATAAAGATGGTGGACAAGATATATGCATTTATTTCTGCTAGTTCGTAATACCTCCATATAATAAGGTTTAAAATTTTTAAAAGTCATACATTGATAATTAAAAATGATAAAAAGGAACAAAATAGGGACAAATCTGGGAAGCTGAAAATCAGATGGATGATTGATAACTGACTTAGCAGGCCCAGGAAACCTGAATCTTAAGGTAGAAGTTGGAAAAGTGGAGATATCTTCCCAAAGTTTAGGAACTGCAAACATCAGGTACCTCTGGCAGTGTTGAGGCAAGCTGAGCTGAAAATGGCAGGGTAGATTTAAAAACTATACAGTTAAATAAAATAGTAACAAAATAAAATAAATAGTATTTCTCCTCTCAACATATAAAACCTTTGTCTTCCCAACTCCAGCAGAAGGTTAAAGTTTTATTCTATAGAAAAGATGAAATAGAGGTATCGTGACTGAGGTACATCTAGCAGAGGTGAACTTGTATGATCTTGAATACAGGGAGCTATGTACTAAATGAATGTTGAGACCCCGGGGTTCTTACCCCATAATGATGGCAACCAGGATAAGACCCAAGAAAAACAAAATACTGGAGAAACTTCTCTGGAAGATTATACTGCCCGAGAAAAGAGATCTATTGATATAGACATTGGATTTTCCCATAGACATGCAAAACACCGTGAATGGATTATTATAAAATGTATATATGTATTTAAATATCACACTGTACCTCATAAACGTGTACAATTTTATGTGCCAATTAAAAACTAAGATAAATTTTAAAACTGGCTTAAACAGACCACTCTACATTGAAGAACACAGACTAAAAGCCATATCCTTGTGTAGAGAGCTTCTAATCAGTTTCAGCACTTCACTCTTCAATGTAATTATGTAGTGAGCATTAACAAGCATTTGAGTAAAGCAAAGAGCTTGAAAGAGTGAGAGCATAACAAGCAAATCGAAAATACACAAATAATCAAATTAGCAGAAACAGATCATGAACATAGAAGAAAATTTACAAACACACGTATATATGTGTGTATATATATGTGTGTGTGTATATATGCATATATATGTGTGTATGTGTGTGTGTGTGTGTGTGTGTGTGTGTATATATATATGTATATGAAATAAGAATATATTGAATAAAAGTAAAACATTCAGAAAAAAGTGTAAATGTCCTGGAAATTAAAACTTTGTTAAGTGAAATGAAAAGAAATGAAGAAAAAACATTTAAAAAGTGGTTGGGAGATAGAGTTGAGAATGTATCTCAGAAAATAAAACAAACAAATGGATTAAACAATAAGAGAAGTAAATAAGACAATTAGAGGTTAGTCCAAATTCCAGAGAGGGAGACCTCAGAAAATAAAGAGTAGAAAATTACCAAAAAGTGTTTTTCAGGTAATTTTATCCACTCTAAAATACATGAGCTTCCAGATTATTTGGGTTCATCAAGTTCCAGCACAATGTTAGAAAATGGACCCATATGAGCACTTATAATGTTTGTCAAGTACTTACCCCATGCCAGCCATTGTTCTAAACACTTTTCATGTAATTAACCCATTTTAATGCTCTCAACATCTCCAAGATGTGCATGTTATTATGATACTCATTTTTAAAGATGAGGTTAATTTACATGCAAGACCTTCACAATGGTTAAATAATTAGGTCAAGATTACACAGAACAGTGATTTGATCTCAAGGACTGTATTAATCTGTTCTCACACTACTATAAAGAACTATTTTAGACTGGGTAATTAAAAAAAAAATGTTTAATTGAGTCACAGTTCCACAGGCAGCACAGGAGGCATAGCTGGGCAGGCCTCAGTAAACTTACAATCATGGAAGAGGGGTAAAGGAGAAGCAAGCACATCTTCACATGGTGACAGGAGAGAGAGAGAATAGATGGGGCAATGTTACACACTTACAAACAACCAGATCTTATGAAAACACTATCATGATAACAGTAAGGGAGAAATCTGCCCCCATGATCCAATCACCTCCCACCAGGTCTCTCCCCCAACATTGAGGATTACAAATAAAGATGAGATTTGAGTGGGGATGCAAAGCCAAAGCATATATTCTGCCCCTGTCCCCTCCCAAAGCTCATGTCCTTCTCACATTTCAAAACACAATTATATCTCGCCAACAGTCCCACAAAGTCTTAATTCATTTCAGCATTAACTCAAAAGTCCAACAAAGTCCAAATCTCATCTGAGACAAGGCAAGTACCTTCCACTTATAAGCCTGTAAAAAAAAAAAAAAAACAAACAACAACAACAAAAAAGCATGCACACACAACAAAAAACAGTTAGTTACTTCCAAGATACAATAGAGGTACAGGTATTGGGTAAATGCTCCCATTTCAAAAGGAAGAAATCAGCCAGATCAAAAGAGCTATAGGCCTTATGCAAGTTTGAAACACAGCAGGGCAGTTATTATGTCTTAAAGCTCCAAAATAATCTTTTTTAACTCCATGTTTCATATCCAGGGCACACTGACACAAGGGGTGGGCTCCCAAGGCCTTGAGCAGCTCTGAGTTTGTGGCTTTGCAGGGTAAAGTGCCCCATGGCTGCCTTTACAACTTTTTCAGCCACACAGTGCAAGCTGTTGCTGGATCTACTATTCTGGGGTATGGAGGATGGTGGACCTCTTCCCACAGATTCACTATGCAGTGCCCCAGTGGGGTCTCTGTGTGGGGGTTCCAACACCACATTTTTTATTCCACAATAAAAAACCTATTAGAGGTTCTTCATGAAGGCTCTGCCCCAGCAGCAAACTTCTGCCTGGACATCCAGGCATTTCATACATCATCTGAAATCTATGCAGAGGACCCAAGCCTCAACTATTGCCCTCTGCACATTCCCAGGCTAAACATCACATGGAAGCTGCCAAGGCTTGTGGCTTACACCCTCTAAAGCAGTGGTCTGGATATATCTGCAGCTGGAGCTGAAGTGGCTGGGATGCAGGGCACAATGACCTGAGGCTGTGCAGAGCAGCAGGGACCTGAGTCTGGCCCACCAAACTATTTTTTCCTCCTGGGCCTCCAGGCATTTGATGGGAGGGGCTACCATCAAGGTCTCTGAAATGCCTTGGAGGCATTTTGCTGATTATCTTGGCTACTAACGTTTGGCTCTTAACATTTGGCTCTTCTCTACTTATGCAAATTTCTGCTGCAGGCTTGAATTTCTCCTGTGAAAATGGGTTTTTCTTTTCTACCACATGGCTGGGTTGCAAATTTCCCAAACTTCTATGCTCTACATTTCTTTTAAAAATTAGTTCTAGTTTCTGTGTGTATGCAAATGAGTATAGGCTTTTAGAAGCATCCAGGCCACTTCTTGAATGCTTTGTTGCTTTGAGGTTTCTTCCACCAGATATCCTAAATTATCTCTGTCAAGCTCAAAGTTCCACAGTTCTCTGGAACATGGGCACAATGGCACCAGTCTCTTTGCTGAAGCATAACAAGAGCCACCTTTACTTCAGTTCCCAATAAGTTCCTTATCTCCACCTGAGACCTCCTCAGCCTGAGCTTCACTGTCCACATCACTGTCAATATTTTGTTCAAAATCATTTATCAAGTCTCTAAGAAGTTCCAACATTTTCCTCATCTTCCCATCTTCTTCTGAGGCCTCCAAAATGTTCCAGCCTCTGCCCATTACCAAGTTCTAAAGTCACTTCCACATTTTCAAGTCTCTTTATTCCAATGCCCCACTTCTCTGGTACCAATTTTCTTTATTAATTTGTTCTTGCACTGCTATAAAGAACTACCTGAGAGTGGGTAATTTATAAAGGATAGAGGTTTAGTTGACTCACAGTTCCACAGGCTGTATAGGGCATGACTAAGGAGGCCTCAGGAAACTTACAATCATGGCAGAAGAGTGAAAGAGAAGCAAACATGTCTTCGTATGATGGCAGAAGAAAGAGAGCAAAGGGAGAAGTGCTACACGCTTTCAAACAACCAGATCTCATGAGAACTCACTATCATGAGAACAGCAAGGGAGAACTCCACCCCCATGATACAATCATCTCCCACCAGGTGTCTCCCTCGACATAGTGGATTCCAATTGAACATGAGATTTGGGTGGGGACACAGTGCCAAAACATATCAAGGAATCTTAACTACCATTTTGAAATTGTATTACATTAAAGACAAAGATATAACTCTACAAGCATTCAGAGACTTGCAAAATAGACAAACATGTTTCTTCATTTAATTAAAAAAAATAATTAGAAAGGGGTTAAACTTCCCAATAGTAACACTGGAAGCTAGAAAATACAAGAAGGGTGTCATCAAAATTCTCAAGAATTATAATTGCCTATCTAGAATTCTAAATATGGACTACTAGTCCAGTGTGAGGGTGAATTAGTATACTTACAGATATGCATTGTCTCTGAAAATAAACTTTCATGCACTCTTTCCAGGAAACTACTAATGGATGGGCTCTACCAAACACAGAAGACTTAGTATCTAAGAAAGAGAGGATTCAAAAGAGAAATAGAAAAACCCAGGGTGAGGGTGAAGAGAAATTACAAGACAAGTGCTTTCAATGGATTTAGAGAGCAGCCACTTCCGACTTTAATAGACCAGAAGCTGTTAGAGATACTTTAAGACAATGGATTGTTAGAAGATAATGTGTTGGAATAGACTAGGAAGCTAATTACGGAATGAGGGAAGGCATTGTCTTTTAAGTCACTAATAATAACACAATAAATTAAGCAACTAAAAATTCAATATAATGATTAAATCCAAGAATAATTTAAAAACTTAGGCATAAAATAAAAGACAATCATAGTATATTACATGACTGCATTGTAAATGATATGGTACATAGTTTTCATAGTGAAATAAGCCACAGATACTGATATCAATCAAATATTCATATAGCTACAATGGGAGGATATAATATTTTAACTCAGCATTAGTGTTGGGAAGAGATAGGAAAAAGTGGATTAAGGTTTTCTTATCTTTAGTGAAAAAATTATTACATAATGTTTAAAGCTGAAAATCATCAAGTAGTCATACAAGAAAGTTATTTTCATGTATTTATTTAAATACCAAATAAATTAGTCAAATAAGTCAAATAGTTGAAAATAGAATGTCTTTGGGGGATAAGGTGGCAAGGAATCACTTTATTTTCCTTTTTTACAATTTAACTTTTATTTTAAGTTAAGAGATATATGTGCATCTTTGTTAGATAGGTAAACTTATTGCATGGGGGTTTGCTGTACGGATTATCTCATCACCCAGGTATTAAGCCTAGTATCCATTAGTTCTAATCATTAAGCTCCCACTTGTAAGTGAGAACAAGCAGTATTTGGTTTTCTGTTCCTGCATTAATTTGCTAAAGATAATGATTGACGTCCAGTTCTACCCAGGATGCTGCAAAGGACATAATGTTCTTTTTTATAGCTGCATAATATTCCATGGTGTATATGTACCACATTTTCTTTATCCAGTCTACCACTGATGGGCATTTGGGTTGAGTCTACATCTTTGCTATTGCAAATAGTGCTTCAATGAACATATGAGTTCATGTGTCTTTATAATAGAACATTTTATATTTCTGTGGGTATATAATGAGTAATGGGATTTCTGGACCAAATGGTAGTTATATTTTTAGGTCTCTGAGGAATCACCACACTGTCGTCCACAATTGTTGAACTAATTTAACTCCCACCAGCAGTGTATAAGTGTTCCCTTTTCCCCGCAACCTTGCCAGAAACTGCCATTTGTTGACTTTTGAATAGCCATTCTGATTGGCGTGAAATGGTATCTCGTTTTGATTTGCATTTCTCTAATGGTCAGTGATGTTGAGCTTTTTTTTTATATGATCATTGCCTGCATGCATGTCTTCTTTGGAAAAGTGTCTGCTCATGTTCTTTGTCCACTTTTTAATGGTGGTGCTTTTTTTTATTTTCTTGGAAATTTTCTAAGGTTCTTATAGATGCTGGATATTAGACTTTTGCCAGATGTATAGATTGCAGAAATTTTTCCCATTATGTAGGCTGTCTGTTCACTCTCTTGGTAGTTTCCTTTACTGTGCAGAAGCTCTTTATTTTAATTACATTGATCCCATTTGTCAATTGTTGCTTTTGTTGCAATTGCTTTTGATTTCTTTTTGATGAAATCTTTGCCCTTTCCTATATGCAGAACGGCATTGCTTAGGTTGTCTTCCAGGATTTTTATAGTTTTGGCTTTTGCTTTTTAAAAGCAGTTTTAAAAACTAATACCCCAGTCTAGGAGATCGAACTTTGAAAGAATTTTAAAAGAAAAACTGAGGTAAACACACATTCACTTTTCTATTAAGACAGGAGACTAGACACTACTAATCAACCTGAGATAAGTGCTAAACTTGTTCAATACTAGTTATCTTTAAAAATTGTGTCAATGATTGACAAAAGTGTGCAGAAACCAGTGGTCACAGTGAAACATAAATTTCAATTTGTTCATCCACCAATAGTATATCTATGATAAAATTGTAGAAAGTCTTGATAACATGCTTTTCTGAGCTTTTGAGTCCTTGGGAAGAGCTATAGGTGCTATTCTGACTTGAAATAAAGTGGGGCGGGGGACATACTTCCTAGAGGAAAACTTTCCTCGGAGAAGGTTTAGAACCTGGGTTTATGACAGTGATTTTTGGTAGATAAAGGGGCTCTGCTAAATAAAAATGTTAGGAAACACCATCCTTTAGAAAATTGTCTTATTGCTTTATACTCCTACCAAACAATTTGGAAATTTGATTCTTCCTTTTAGTTGTTGATTTGGAACTCTAAAATATTGTATGAGCTCCTGACAAATCATCTGCTTTTTTTCTGTTCTCATTTCAATTATTTTCTCTACTAGTACAAACTCCCTTCCTCACCTCCATCTGTTATGTGATTTAGTTGAAAGGGAGTTTAAAAAAATAATGTCATGCAAAATGCCATTTCCTTCAAAATCTTCAACAGGCATTACCAGGCTTGCAGATATCAGAAAATGTTTTGGGATGTTTCCAATTTCAGAGCCACTGTTTGGGAAAATGATTAAGGTTTTTTATAAAACAAAAAATAGCATGCCATCAAAATAATAGTGTTTGCGTGTGGCATATTAATCCCTATTGTAGATTAGCTAGCAAGTATGTAAAGAATATTTTAGGTTGTCATTTGTACTTCTAGCATCACCAGAATTTGAAGCTTTCAAACACTTTGCCATTAACAAAGAAGACTAGAGTTCTTATAAGCTGTGAAGAACCCTATTTATCAGGTTCAAGATATTTTGTTTTCTTTTTTTATATGTGCAGAAAGAATAAGAGAGTTGTCTCCCTAAACAGCCAAGTGATAATATTTATTTGGGAGGTAACCCTTGTAAACCATGAGTATTTGAGACTAGTATCAATCAATTTAGAGGTTAGGATGCACCTGTGAAACAATCTCAGGAGTTCCTGATGACATTAGCCCAAGGTAGTTGGAGCACAGCTTTGTTTTATACATTTTAGGGAGACATGAGACATTAATCAATATATGTCCAGAAAGGTCGGAAAACTAGAAGTGAGGGGATTCTAGGTCATAGATAGACAAAGGACAAAGGGTTGCATTCTTTTGAGTCTTTGATTAGCCTTCCACTGAATATGCAATTTACAGTCACTTATGCCTTAGTCTGGTTTAGTGAAACAATAGGGCAAAGGAAGCAATGAGATATGAATATGTCCCACATGAGCAGAGGGATGACTTTGAATTCTGTCTGTTCTTTGTCCACAAGGAATTTCTTTGTGAGCAAATTGTGAAGGAGGTGTGTAGCTTTTTTATCTTTGTAGCTATCTTACTTAGGAATAGACTGGGAGGCAGGTTTTCCCAATGCAGTCGCCAGCTTGACTTCTCCCTTTGGCTGAGTGATTTGGGGATCCCGATATTTCTTTTCCTTTCACACCATAAAATAGTAAATTAGGTACTGTTGAGATGGAAATCTCCCCATCCATCTCCCTAATTAAAGTAGAAAGAAAGCCACATGATATAGTATCTTTGGAACTGGGAGGGAGTAGAAACCAGGATTATGCTGAGTAAATTTAAGGATATTTAGGGCTCAAAATCCCATCTTTAAAAAGACGTTAAATACATATTTATCACTTATGCTTTAATCACGAGAAAACTGAAATAGCCAACCAGAGGTAAATAAACAGCTTTGGAAAAGTGAAGAAGAGAGAGAATGGTAAGGTTTGAGCATGTTTAATAGAGATAAATCAGTTCATTGATGAAGCAGAAATTGATGGCAGATACACTTCAAAATTTTTGTTTGACATAGCCCTAATCAATGTTTTAAAATAAAATGAAAGTACTTTAATTTTCCTTTTTTTTTTTTTTTTTTTTTTTTAGACAGAGTCGCCTCTGGGGTTCAAGCGATACTCATGCCTCAGCCTCCTTAGTAGCTGGGACTTCAGGCACATGCCACCATGCTCAGCTAATTTTTTATATTTTTAGTAGAGACAGGGTTTCACCATGTTGACCAGGCTGTCCTCGAACTCCTGACCTCAGGTGATCCATCTGCCTCAGCCTCCCAAAATGCTGGAATTACAGGCATGAGCCACCACGCCAGGCCTGATTTTCTTTTCTTCCCTTCATCTGACGTAAATCTAACACTCTGATCATACCATTCAAATGTGACACTACTAATCAACAGGCCCGTGCCAGAACCAAAGGAAAAGTACCTAAAAAGACCACTCTGGAAAATTCCTGATAACAATAATACTTTGGATGCACTTGTTAATTCCTTTCAATTAAAATGTATTTATTACACACCTACTATACGCCAGCACCTGCTAGTTGTTAAGGTTTGTAGTCACAGTTCCTGCCTTCACAAAACTGACAGATTTATTGAATGTTGGGAATGTGTCACCACAATGTTCGTCCTTAATGCATACTGGACACCTGAAGTTCTATATATGTAGAGTGTGGCAGATGGACAGCCAAGATATAATTAGTAGCATTGGTGTTATAGGATGCCACAAAAATAATTGCCATGCCTTTTCTAAGCCATTGCTTTACTTCAACCCTGTATCTGACTATTTATGGCTCTCTTAGCTAAATAATTATTTTTGTGCATTGCTTTATTCTCCTGGCTTGGATGTTCACCTCTTGGGTCTTTAGGAACCTCAATTTTCAGGTTCCATTTGAAAATATGACATAGTTAAACAATATACATTTTCTTTTTCTTTTTTTTTTTTTTTTTTTTTTTTTTGAGATGGAGTCTCGCTCTGTCGCCCAGGCTGGAGTGCAGTGGCGCGATCTCGGCTCACTGCAACCTCCGCCTCCTGGGTTCACGCCATTCTCCTGCCTCGGCCTCCTGAGTAGCTGGGACTACAGGCGCCCGCCACCGCGCCCGGCTAATTTTTTGTATTTTTAGTAGAGACGGGGTTTCACCGTGGTCTCGATCTCCTGACCTTGAGATCCGCCCGCCTCGGCCTCCCAAAGTGCTGGGATTACAGGCGTGAGCCACCACGCCTGGCACAATATACATTTTCATTACCTCCTAAGAAGGATCACTACCTCAGCTTTGATTTACATTTAACTACTTCAGAAAGTGGAAGTTTTAATCCAGAAAACTTGTTGTATAGAGATTAATGCCCCCACGCAATTTTGAAAATATGAATTGCACACATTAAAGTTTTAGTTTAGGAGCATTTTAATCCATGTATCACTGTTTCGTCCTGGTTGATGGGGTTTCATCTTTAGTACGTCCATTACTCACTTTACAAACTTAAGGTTCTTTTCCATCCTTTGGGCTAAATGGTATCACAACCTAAGTGTAAGATCTTAATTATATTCCATGGCCAGAGTATTAAATTGATATTTTGCAACTTGGTTAAATTGAAGGCAAAGTTTAAAAAATGAGAAAGCAGCGCAAACTGAATTGTGACTCTAAATATAATTTTCTAAATGTTCTTTCTGTATGCTACCCTCATTTTGCTGATGCTGAACTTCATCTCCCAAGTCCCAAATTTCATCTTAGACTTTTACTTTATAGTATACAACTCATTGCAAGATACAAAATCCTTTGTTTCATTGAACAACCTTTGAGTATCAATAAAACGTAATTTTTTATCGAGGAAGATGACCAGGGAAAAGTCAGAATTAAATGAATAGAGTCACCAAACAACAGTATGAATTGATCCCTCTGCAGAAAGCAGGAGGTCTCGGAGGAGAAGTCAAGACCTCAGTTAACAGATACTAAAAAATAATTAAGTACCCTCACTTTTGGATGAAGAAAATCAAGTTCACATTGAGCATAATGTGGTCCCTTTAAACTAAGTGAACATTGCCAAAACTAGTGAAAAGTGTCTAGGTGATTTTTCAAAGATGTAAAACTCTGCAATATTTTCTTTAATTCTTACAAATTATTTGTTGGTGGGATTGTAAACTAGTTCAACCATTATGGAAAACAGTATGGCGATTCCTCAAGGATCTAGAACTAGATGTACCATATGACCCAGCCATCCCATTACTGGGTATATACCCAAAGGATTATAAATCATGCTGCTATAAAGACACATGCACACGTATGTTTATTGCAGCACTATTCACAATAGCAAAGACTTGGAATCAACCCAAATGTCCATCAGTGACAGACTGGATTAAGAAAATGTGGCACATATACACCATGGAATACTATGCAGCCATAAAAAAGGATGAGTTTGTGTCCTTTGTAGGGACATGGATGCAGCTGGAATCCATCATTCTTAGCAAACTATCACAAGAACAGAAAACCAAACACCGCATGTTCTCACTCATAGGTGGGAACTGAACAATGAGATCACTTGGACTC
>NW_022161759.1:0-11367 GCF_008728515.1 Papio anubis
GTTAAATTCAACACTGAAATGTAAAAACATGCTTTCATATTTTTATTTTAACCGATGTATCTGACATTGGTGAAGAACTAAGTGGGCGTGTTGGTTTATTTTTTTTTTGAGAGAGTCTTGCTGTGTTGCCCAGGCTGGAATGCAGTAGCTGATCTTGGCCCACTGCAGCCTCACTTCCTGGTTCACGCCATTCTCCTGCCTCAGCCTCCTGAGTAGCTGGGATTATAAGTGCCTGCCACCATGGCTGGTTCATTTTTGTATTAGTAAAGATGGGGTCTCAACATGTTGGTCAGGCTGGTCTTGAACTCCTGACCTCAGGGGATTTGCTCACCTTGGCCTCCCAAAGTGCTGGGATTACAGGCATGAGCCACCACACTCGGCTTGATTATAACTGTAATAGATCCCTTTAATAAAAACAAAACAGAACAAAATAAAAAAACCAGCTGTCTGAAAAGTCCCAAAATTAAAGAGCTCACTTGGACAGAGATTTGGACACCAGTGGAGTGGCCCAGCACAAACCATAGTTACATGGGTCGCTCGGCCTGTTAGATCCTTAGGGTATTTGAAGTGGTGGGGATATTTGCGTTTCTGCCTCTGGATATCTTGTATGAATTCGGCCAGTGTTTGAGGGCCAGGCTCAGATCTGGGAAAAAAAAGAGCCCTTACCCTTACGCCTCTTGTGTGTGTGTGTGTGTGTATGTCTTAGGAAAACAGCATAAGAGATTTTTTTCAATGAGCTGGGAAGATGGAAAAACAAGCTTAGGATGTTTGTTGTTCAGAAGAAGGGAAGTGCAAGGAGAACTCAGCTTCGCTGCTGCTAAAAGAGGCCCTTGGCGGAGGCTGTTTCAGAGGTGGGGTCTCTCTGAGGTGGTAAGAGGCAAATAGGATGCCCCATCTGGTTTGTCAGATGGGGAAAGTTAGTATCCCCAAAACAGCCTCAGCATTCTGGAAAAGGCTTCGGAAAACCAGCTAGGGTGTGGGACCTTGTTGGCCGCTGGGTAGAAGGAAAACATTGCTAGTCCTGAGGACTGTACTGTTCTTTCACTGCTATAAAGAGCTACTTGAGGCTGGGTAATAAGGAAAAAAAGGTTTAATCGGCATGCAGTTCTGTGGGCTGTACAGGCTTCTACATCTGGGGAAACTTACAATCAGGCTGGAAGGTGAAGGGGGGAGGCAAGCATGGTCTTCACATGGCTAGAAGGGGAGAGAGTGAAGGGGAAGGTGCCATGTACCTCCAAACAACCAGATCTCAGGAGAACTATCATGAGGACAGCACGTGGAGGATTGTGCTAAACCATTAGAAACCACCCCCATGAGTCAATCACCTCCCACCAGGGCCCACTTCCAACACAGGGTTACAGTTCAGCATGAGATTTGGGTGGGGACACAGAGCCACACCATGTCAGGCTTCCCATTCTTCTGCACGTGCTTCACAAATGGTTCTGTCACTTGTTTTGGTTTTTGTTGATACATAATATATGTACATATTTTCAGAGTGCATGTGATATCTTGATTCATCCCTATATTGATCAAATCTGGGTATTGGGATGTCTTTCACTTGAAATAGTTTCTTTTCCTTGTGCTGGTAATGTTCAAGTTATTCTCTCCTAGCTGTTTTGAAATACACAGTAGATGACCCACTGCCATCCCCCTGCTTTATCAATAGTATGTCTTGTGCTCCCATTAGACTGTGTGTTTGTGCCCGTTACCAGCCTCTGCCCAACTTGCTTACGAGTGGGCTCTGCTGGGCCCTGTTGGCCACCTACTCTTGGCCTCCATGAGATCTGCTCTCAGCTCCTGCTTATGAGTGAGAACATGCGCCGTTTCTTTGCTTGGCTTGTTTGCTTAACGTAATGTCCTCCAGCTCCATCCATGCTGTCACGGATGACAGGACTCTCCGCTGTGTGGTGGAGTAAACCACCGCTATTTTTCCTGGCGTGGACGCCATGCGGTATTTTCAGCTGCAGTGCCTTGAACTCTATTCCGCAGTATGAGCAACAGCTGTGCACGGAGAATGTGGGCAGGTCAGCTTGTTCCTCCAGGGCCTGGGCGGGGCATCTTGCCGAGGGGCCTGGGATGAGGCCATCAGTGGGAAAGAAAGCTTGATTGTGTCAGCAGATATGTCTGCCTCTACAGGCCTCAAGAAGCCAGCCAGAACCCAGTTTTCCTTATGGTCATCTAATGCCAGAAAAAACCTGTTTCTTAGAGATTCCTAATTTATATTAATGAACCATTTGACCATACATAAAATGTTATAAATACATGAGGCTTTACAACTTGGCAGATGTGTAACTCATGTTATGATTGAATCAAACTGTTGAAGATATTTGTTTCACTTGAAGGTTTTAGCATTTTATAAGCAGTCCAAAATGCCAGTAGTACTTTGAAAGGAGTATTTTGGAAGTTTAAACACAGAGGGACAGTTAGTCCCGGGCTGCTGGTGAGGTGGACGTGACTCTAAGGTCTTGGAGCTTGCAGCGGGATTCTCAAACTGCTCTACCTGCAGTGCCAAGTCAGCGGATTTCTGTAAAGGAGGTATTAGTGCAATGAGAACAGATGAGTGCCCCTGGAGGGCAGTTTCTGAGCCCTCCCAGACACCCCAGGAGGCCGGGGAGGGGGCGGGGGCAGTTACCCACTATAACCTGGACGGTGGAGCTGGCTTGCTGGTGGCTCTGCGGCTGGTCATTACGCGTAATAAGCAACAGGTGAGTGCCCCTGAGCTGCCGCCCCCTCCAGAACCGGGCAAGTGGAAGACTCCCAAGGTGGGGGTTCGTTATCCACAGGAGCCCGGATGGTGGAGCTGGGTTTGCTGCGGTCCCATGCGGGCAGGTCATTACGCGGCAGTAAGGAACAGGTGATGCCTCTTGAGGCTGCAAGCCGGGCCTGCTCTCGTACTGCGCGCGAGACACCTCAAAGTGGTGGTCGGGGGTGCTGGTGGTCGGTTATCCAGTGTGGCCAGATTTGCTGCGGCCGCTATGCGGGCAGGTTACCGGGCGCGGGATGATGGGAGGTGAGTGAGGACAATAGAGGACACACCAGTCTGGCAGCCACTGCTGGGAGCTGGCTCTGGTAGCAGGCGCGAGGATTCCCATCAGGGGCAACACGGGTCGTGGGTCCCACGGTAAGCTGGATCGCTGATATGTGGCTATATGTGATCTCAGTTCCAGCCGCCCTGGGAAGTGGGTTCAGCTTACCTTCCCATCTCACATTTGAGAAATCTCGGGCCTCACATCGCAACTGGGTGGGTTGGAACGCACGTCTCAGGCAGGATGTTGGCCCCAGAGCCTGATCTTGGCCCACCCCCGGCCGCTTTCTCAGTCCTTCACCAAGCTTGTAGAGAGGGGTGTGTGGTGGTGGGGGGCGTTGAGAAACCAACACAATAGGAGGGGGCAGGAAATAAACCAGGCAGGAGACACAGGCAGTGCTTGGGAAGTCTGCACGGGGGTCTGGGTGGGACACTCTGCAGGCCTGTGGGACTCGCTCTGTGTTTCCCTGCCATCTAACCTTGGCCCTCAGCCACATGTTGTGCTACCAGGTGAAATCTCAGTCCCTTGTGTGGTGCGGCATCTTTCTCCCTGGCTTTGCCCCTGTCCTTAAATCACAGAGTCTCAGTGTGATGGCGGGTGGTTGGTGGTCCATGGAATTTGGCTCCCTCCACTTCCCCCATCCTTGTCCTGTCCTGTCTGGCCTGTTACCTGAATCTGTGCCCTTCAGAGCCTGCAATGAGTGGAGGCTGCCTAGCAGCCTCTCGCCAACGCCTCAAACTTTTATTCATCAGAATCGTTAAATGGTGATTCTAGGCACCCCATTAGACTCTCTAATGCCTACCTGGTATGGATACTTTGGGGAAGGTACAGAGGGCTGCTGGGCTGTTCCAGGAGGAAAGCTGCACGCAGAATGCTGTCCACTGTGGCCCTTCAGCACTACTTTCCATGCACATGTGGCATTAAACCTGGAAGACCTCTGGATGCTGTGCTGGTGAGAAGCCCCGGCTGGACGAGGGGCTGCTGGGGCTCGGACTTGATTCCTGGGCTGGGGCTGTGGGCTTATTCTTCCAGTGGGCCTGGGATGGGATGCCCTGAGAAGTTCTGCTGTGCACTCGTAGCGCAGAGACAGGCTCAGAAATACAGACCATGGATTTAAAAATTCCTACTGGAAAATCTTTATGAGCAAAAGAAATTTGCATCTAACCGAAACAATCATTGCTTGGAATAATTGGTTAGCTTCAAAATTGGTCCCATGAACAGATTTAGTTTTAATTCATGCCTTGTCTATAACGAAATGTGAGCCATTATCGCAACTCCAAATTAGCTTTTAAATTTTAGGCGAGATTGCAGTCCAGATTACAAACGGCTGCTTGATAGCCTCAGCATTCTGGAAAAGGCTTCGGAAAACCAGCTAGGGTGTGGGACCTTGTTGGCCGCTGGGTAGAAGGAAAACATTGCTAGTCCTGAGGACTGTACTGTTCTTTCACTGCTATAAAGAGCTACTTGAGGCTGGGTAATAAGGAAAAAAAGGTTTAATCGGCATGCAGTTCTGTGGGCTGTACAGGCTTCTACATCTGGGGAAACTTACAATCAGGCTGGAAGGTGAAGGGGGAGGCAAGCATGGTCTTCACATGGCTGGAAGGGGAGAGAGTGAAGGGGAAGGTGCCGTGCACCTCCAAACAACCAGATCTCAGGAGAACTATCATGAGGACAGCACGTGGAGGATTGTGCTAAACCATTAGAAACCACCCCCATGAGTCAATCACTTCCCACCAGGGCCCACTTCCAACACATGGTTACAGTTCAGCATGAGATTTGGGTGGGGACACAGAGCCACACCATGTCAGGCTTCCCATTCTTCTGCACGTGCTTGGCAAATGGTTCTGTCACTGGTTTTGGTTTTTGTTGATACATAATATATGTACATATTTTCAGAGTGCATGTGATATCTTGATTCATCCCTATATTGATCAAATCTGGGTATTGGGATGTCTTTCACTTGAAATAGTTTCTTTTCCTTGTGCTGGTAATGTTCAAGTTATTCTCTCCTAGCTGTTTTGAAATACACAGTAGATGACCCACTGCCATCCCCCTGCTTTATCAATAGTAGGTCTTGTGCTCCCATTAGACTGTGTGTTTGTGCCCGTTACCAGCCTCTGCCCATCCTGCTTATGAATGGGCTCTGCTGGGCCCTGTTGGCCACCTACCCTTGGCCTCCATGAGATCTGCTCTCAGCTCCTGCTTATGAGTGAGAACATGCGCCATTTCTTTGCTTGGCTTGTTTGCTTAACGTAATGTCCTCCAGCTCCATCCATGCTGTCACGGATGACAGGACTCTCTGCTGTGTGGTGGAGTATTGCTCCTGTGTATGTTCGGGCCACGTTCCCTTCATCCCCTGTTGACGGGCACTCAGGTGATTCCGGACCTTGGCTGCTGTGGATGGTGCTGCATTGAAGCCAGGAGCAGTCACTGGCTTTATACTCGGGGGACGTGAGCCACTTTGATGTTCTCAAGTAGCCTATCCTTCATGCTCTCTGTGGAATGCCACAGTCCTTTGTGCCCATGGCTTCCACTAGGATGAACCACTGGGAAGGGGCTTTGAGTGAACTCTTGGGTTTCTGTCTTTAATTGGTACCCGGCTGCACTGACCAAGTAGGGGTCTCAGTGACCCTGGACACTGCCTCACATAAGGTCCAAAGATGCAGTTAGGTTCTTTCCAAACATTTGTCTTTTTCTTTAATATATCCATTTAGTTTATATGGGATGATAGGGAAATGTCTTTTAGGGAAAAATTAATTTTAATTACAGAGAACTTTTTGATAAAACTGCAAGCAAGAGGCTATTTTGTAATAAGATCTATTAAATACTATAGTTGAAAGCTCATTGTATTTGATCTTAAACTTGGGTCTAGTGTGTTGTCCAGACACTTGTGGCCTCTGCGAGGCCAGGCTCAGCCAGGAACTACAGGAATGCACATACGCTCTGGTTGCTTTTTGAAAGTCTTACTGCTTGGCCTCCTCTCCACTCAAATGTTGAGTTACATTGATTCTGTCTGTGAAATGATTGTCCTTCTGTCTAGGGTCTGAAGTCGTCTTCTCTCATCTTTGTCTCCTCAAGGGTACTGTGTAATAGTCAAATATTTTATAGGTTTACAGGTGCCTGTCTAATAGGAAAACAATGCCAAATTTACATCATTATAATGGACTTGTTAAATGACTGTTAGTACAATGGAGCTTACATGGCAAAAAAGAGGCTTTGCAGATGTGATCAGGAATCGGATAGTGAGATGGGGAGGGACCCTAAGCTGTCCAGGTGTAATCCAGTGTCTCATGTGCCTTGATGAGAGGGAGATGGAGGGTCTGCCTCAGAGGAGACCTGAGGCTGTGGGGCTGAGGGCGGGTGGGTGCAGCCGGAGGGGCATGGGGCTGGAGGGTGGTGCAGGGCTGAGGCCAAGCAGTGGTCGGAGGGGTGGGGCTGTGAGCCAAGCTGCATGGTGGCCTCCATGAATTGGATTTAATTTATTGATTTTAGTTCTCGATTTTGATTTTGAAGAGTTATTGTGCAATTTATAATAGGAAGTTTTATGTATTGTATCTGTTCATCTCCAAAATCTTTTGTGTGCACCTGTTGTATTATTACCTATGCCTTGTTCGCTTCGCTCACGCTTTCCTGTTCGCTTGTCCACGCTCTTTGTTTCTTTCCGTTTTGTTTTACGCTTTCCTTTGTTTTTCCGCTTTTCGTGATGCCTTTGTTTCTTCATTTCCTTTCTATTGCTTCTGTTTTCAGGCTTTCTTCGATTGCCTTTATCCTTCCTTCTATTGCCTTATTTTCCTTCGATTAGCTTTTGTTTCTTCATTGCTTCCGAGTTTTTTCCGGATTGTCGAGAGCCTTCTCCCACCTCCCATGGCTCCTCCCACGCCCCTCCTCCCCCTGTTCCTCCTCCTCCATGCTCCTGCTCCAGCTTCTCCTCCATGCTCCAGCTCCTCCTTGCCTCCTGCTCCTCCCTCCCACGCTCTTGATCCTCCTCCTCCCTTTCCCTGCACAGCCCTTCCTTTTCCCACTTCCTCCCTATCTCCTGGACAGCTTTCTTTCTCTTTTTCTCCTTTCCTGTCCTTGGGCAAACTCCTTGAAACTCTGGTTGAAAGTCACTGGTCTGTGGGGCCACCTATTTGACAGAGGAGCATGCTGAGGCCCAGCCAAGGACTGACTCCAGATCATGCCGAGGCTGACCTGATGGATGTCATCTCCTGCCTCCCGTACCACTGGGTTGTCCCTTATGGAAGAGAATCAATGATGCTGCTTCACTGATCTCCAGGGAAAGCAGGTCGATAACAGGTTATAAACATGGGAACGTTTTGGAAAATCTGTCGTCCACTTGTCAGCTCCATCTCTCCTGCCTGGAAGATGTAGAGAGAACTTGCCTTCAGCCCACCCTCATCCCATAACAGGATAGAGGACAAGGGCAGAGACCCAAGTCCTGTTGGTGCCCTCAGGAAACCCCCGTTTCCTCCTCATGGTGGAAGTGGAAACCATCCCGCTGGATGATCTTCCCGGGGAGACCCTCCACCCTGAAAGCAAGGAATCTGGTTTGAGCGCACACACATTCTTGGTGCTGTCACTTTCTGCAGCTGAACGCTGCGTACATGGCCCATTAATCTTGCTAGTCCGGTGTTACTGGGTCCTGGGAGTTTCTGTGGGTTGATGGCAAGTGTTTACCATTGTGTTTAGAGAGGAAAATAGAACTTCACTGTGTCGAAATCAGATGATAACCATTGCCATGTGATTCCTTGGGTTGGTTGGGGCGGGGGATGCTCAGGTTTTTTCAGAGGGCGAAGTTCTTGTTTGAGACAGTCTCACTTTGTTGCCCAGGCTGGAGTGCAGTGGTGCGATCTTGGCTCACTGCAACCTCCGCCTCCTGGGTTCAAGCAGTTCTCCCTGCCTCAGCCTCCCGTGTAGCTGGGATTATAGGTGTGTGCCACCACGCTTGGCTAATTACAAAAACTTTTCAGGCAGGGTTTTGCCGTATTGACCAGGCTGGTCTTGAACTCCTTACCTCAAGAGATCGGCCCAGCTTGGCCTCCTAAAATGCTGGGATTACAAGCTTGAGCCACTGTGCCTGGCCCGATCCTGACATCTTTTAAAGCTGCCTTCATGTATCAAAAGCCAGTCTATGTTTGAAAATCAGGCTTGAAGAGCCTAAGAGGAGAGGGATATACTTCAGCTAAGTAAATAACTATGCATATGTTAAAAATGTGGGCCAAAATCTACCCCAAATGTTAACTCTTCTGCTTGGCTTTTTATATCCATTTATGGTTATTCTTTCAGTATTAAGATTTTTAAAGATTCTTTTGATAATTGTGGAGAAATTACTATTAAAACTCAGCTGCATTTGTAACACTTTAAAGAAGTAATTGGATGACTTTGTTTTTCTCGGAGGCATTTTGAATAGTTATATAATGTTTATCTATTTCCCAGAAATCTTTTTTTTTTTCCCCCAGAACAGAAACCTGGAAAGAAACATTCCTTTGCATTAAGTGCTATTTCACTGTGTGACAATCAAGTTCTGAATGTGAGAACAAGATCATCGTGTATTTTTGGAATAATTCTTGCTTAATAGCGATAATGCTAAGTGTTAAAATTATGGAACAATTTGTTTCTTTGAAAATTACTATTTGCCTGCTCATCAGGTGGGAGCTGATGAGAATGTGGTTGTAAAAATTAAATTGTCTTTAGCTTGTATAAAAGAAGTTTAAAAAAAGCTTTTTTGTTTTGTGCTACTACTGAAGTTGCTTAGCTGTGGAAATGAGGTTATTGCAGGCACCCAGAATTTTATCTCCTTCACTTCCATGATGGGAAGAAATTCTCCAAGAAGCACAGGAATCTGACTTTCTGATATTGAGACTCCTAGGCATCAAGCCCCATGGAGGGGGTGGTGATTACGTGAGCACTGGCGTTGATGTGGGCATCCTCCAAGCCGGACGCAGGGAGCAGGGAAGGGCAGAAAGAACAGGCCCCTCAGGAGCCATGAGAAAATAAAGTGTTGGCAGCAGTGGTGAGGGTTGGTGTCGGGCCAGGAAGAGGTGGCGAAGGGGAGCATGTGCCTCAAGGCAGCCCTGGAACCCGCGGTCCCTGCAGTGAGGTCTGGTCTGCAGGGGACATGGACGGCCACGCGGTGAGACCCACAGACAGCCTGAATTTGGCTGCCTCAGAACTCTGGTGGACGTTGCAAACGGCCCCACAGGGTTGCAGTGCACATTCCTCGGACAGAAAGAAGACGCTTGGAACTGTTCCCGGCACGAAGCCAGTGCCCTGTGAACAGTGGCCACTGCTGTTGTGACTGAGTGCCGTCCAACTGGGGACATTTGCTCTGCTCAGTTCACTTAATTGGGCCAGGAATGGGGTTTCCCTGCCTCCAACAAGCTTGACGCATTGAACGAGGGTTCAGTTGATAATGTACTCTGTAAACACGCTCTCCTGGCTAGAGTGAGCAAAGCCCAGGGAGCGGGTGGTTCTTCAGTATTAGCCAGGTGTTTGTGGTGGGGCCAGCTGTGCGGCTGCCAGAGCGAATGTGACCAGGAAGCCTCTGTCCCCCCAAGGTGGCCAGCGTTCCTGTTACACGTGCCATAGGCAGAAGGTGGGCACTGCTGGGGAACTTGCTCATGTTCCTGTTTTCTGATTGGAAATTCAAGGTTTCTGAGCATCCTATATCGAATTTGTACATTGCTGAGAACTGTACACATTTCAACGCTTGTTTTTTTCTGCTTTTCAGATCTAGACAACCTGGCATTTGGCCGTGGCTTTCAGGACAGGCTGGATGCAGAGTGAAGTCCTCTCCTCACTGTCAATGTTAGCAGATGTCTTCTTGTATAAACTTCGTATTTCTTGAGACTCTCAATTAGGTTTTAACTAGACTCTTAAAATTGCTATGCACGTAACTCTACCAGTTACAATCGTGAGCTAACATGGGTTTTTGGTTTTACTTTGATGAATGTTTAACATTTGCATGCTGGATGTGGGGGTGGAGGTCATTTATCTGCTTTTCATTTCCTTCTTGGTTATACTTAGTGACTTTCAGGTAAGGTGTGGAAGGCGTGGTACAGGGTGAATTGCAGGCCGCATTGTGGCACCGTGGAGGACAGGCGCGGGCTGCAGTGGTGTGCACAGTGGATGAGCGACAAGAGGAGACTTCCATCCTCGAGGGAAACACACAACAATTTAAAAAACTGATCATCTAGCTTACATGAGGTCCAACAAATACAGTTTGCAAAGTTGAACTTCCAAGTTAATTTAGTATTTTTTCCCCTAAGTCATTAACTTAGTAGCTTATGTTTAAATATATTTCTTTTGTCTAAATCAAGTCATAAATTCTAAAATGAATGACTAAACATGTAATAATTTAGGCATACAGCACCTGAAGGGAAAACTGCCAGTATGCTAAAATATTGGATACAGATGCTTTTAAAAAAATAATGTAGCATTCTTACAATACATGAGTTTTTAGCATGTAACTTGGTGAGTAGTTTTGAGCTATGTTTGTAGGAATGTGTATCTTGAATACTTGAGACCACCACTGCAGATGTGTGCATGAGATGTATAAATACTGAATGTTGTTCTACCTTCCCTTAAATGAAAAACATTAGCTCCCTTTTATTTTTATTTTTATTTTTTTGAAGTAGACTCTTGTTCTTGTTGCCCAGGCTGGAGTGCAGTGGCACAGTCTTGGCCCACTGCAACTTCTGCTTCCGAGGTTGAAGTGATTCTCCTGTCTCAGCCTCCACAGTAGCTGGGACTACAGGCACCCGCCACCACGCCCAGCTAATTTTTGTATTTTTATTAGAGATGGAGTTTTGCCATACTGGCCAGGCTGGTCTCAAACTCCTGACTTCAGGTGATCTGCCCACCCTGACCTCCCAAAGTGCAGGGATTACAGACATGAGCCACTGTGCTCGGCCAGCTCCCTTCTGTAATGATTTATACAGTTGTCTTTGCTTTTTGTTTTTTTTGAGACGGGGTCTCACTGTGTCGCCCAAGCTGGAGTGCAGTGACGCAAATCTAGGCTGACTGCAGCCTTCACCTCCTGGCCTCAGGTGATCCTCCCACCTCAGCTTCCTGAGTAGCTAGGAATAGACACACGTCACCATGCCCAGCTAATTTTTTTTTTTTTTCCTTCCTTCCACGATTAGAAGTCGACTTTTAGAAAACCCTTCAACCTTGCAAACTTCATTTTCCATAATAATATGCCTCTAGGATAAAAACAAGACCGAAACAAAGAAGTATGTGTGGACTGCAGTTAAAAATTTTCAACACAACATAGCTTAGGAGAGTTGACATTTACAAAGAGCAGGAGGCCCCTTCAGTGCCTTCTAGGCATTGGGAATGG
>NW_022161760.1:0-11338 GCF_008728515.1 Papio anubis
TGGCCAGGAGTGCCACCAGCTTGTTGCACAGCTGTAGCTGCAGCTCCGCCTTGTGGTTTTGTCCGTAGTCACTGCCAGGGGCAGGGCCTGGTCCTACCACACAGGCAGGTGGGGTCAGGCTTCCCGCAGCACCCACCTTGCCCAGCGCCCTCCTCAGAGCTCAAACACGTGCTTGGAGCTTCCCACAGCCCAGCTACCCCTGCACCTCGACACAGCTCTGTGCTCTGGGATAACACACAGTTCAGACATCCAAGTTGGGGGCTGAAGAGTCACCTGAGGCCCATCCAGCTACACCCGACAGCCTCAGACCAGCCTCTCCCACCTGCCCACCGGGGGTCTGACTCGGGGGAGCCAGCACTCCTCTCTGCTCTAAAAACACCACATTGATCTGTGCCCAGGGCTGAGCCACACCGTGAGCTCAGAGGAAGGGAGAAGCCGTCCCACTTCGGGGTGCATGCAGACCTGGGCCTCCCACTGATATGCTGTGTGTCCTTTGACATGTCCCTGTGCCTCTCTGAGCCTCAGTTTCCTCATCTGGAAGATGGGGACAGGACTTCCCACTCATGGTTGCTTGAGGTCATCAGGTACAAGGGTAGAGCCATTGTCACGTCCAGGCCCCGAGCGTTTGTCCCAGGCAGGGGCATGGTCAATATCATTCCTGGTGAGACCACTTGGAAACTAATCATGTATATGGTTGGCCCTGCCTCCAAGTGGGAGACCTCTACCCTGCCACACCTGTACCTCAGCCTCCAGGTGCCCCACTGAGGACCACCCACATCAGCCCACAGGCCACCTCACCCGGTAGAAGGACATGCCTTCCTCCCGCTCCCAGGCCCCACTGAAGATGTCTCCAGCTGCCTCAAACAGCTCCAGCCCCAGGTTGGGGTTCCCTGTGTACAGGTCCACATTCTGTGCCACTTGAAAGGAGACAGAAGTTCCCTCAAGACCCACACCTAGCGAGGTGGCTACGCACACCTTTGCCAGCCTCCTTCCTCTCACACACTACAGGTACACTTGAGTATTTTTCAGACCCTGTGCATGAGGGCTGCCCCCACCACTGGCATGAGGACAATGATCTGATGCACCTGAGTGCCAGGAGGTGACTGAGCAGCTGCAGCCCAGGAGCCCAACACCTGTGAATCCTACCACCAGGGCTAGCCCTAGCCCACTCCCCCTGCACTCAAACCAGTCTCCGTGGCCCCCAGATTGCTGGGAGCCCAGCCCCTGGCTCCTTTCTGCGTTGCCACATCCCTGCCACATCAGCAGTGTTTCAGTGTTTGTGGGTGGGCCTGGTCCCCTCTTGGCCATGAGCTCTTGATCCCTCTCCTCAGCTCAAGGAGGTATACAGCAGGTGCTCAATAATGAAAGCTTCACCAGGCTCGTGGGTTTCACAATTTGTTCCAGATCACACTGTGTTTGGAAAAGCCTCTGAAAACAGCCGCTATGATAGATTCATTTTGTAAGGAGATGTGCCATGTGTCGCTTGGAGCAAGCTCTTCTGTGTGTTAACTGAGTGGTCACATTATTTGAGCATGTGCTGTATACCAGCAGGTGCTGGGCACTGTGAGGGCCAGCCTCTGCCCTCAGGAGAAGATGCTGGCCACTGGGAAGGATGTGAGGGAACCAGTTGGAGGGAGGGAAAAGGCACACAACAGGTGCTCAGCAATGGCTTAGGAATGAGTGGATGGATGGATGAATGGATGAGGAAATGTAGACACATGGATGGATGGATGGGCGTGTGGCTAAATTAATGCTTGGATGGATGGATGGATGGATGGATGGATGATGGACGGATGGATGGAACACGCATGCATGTATGCGGGTAGATAATGCATGGATAGGTGATGGGTGATGAGATGTATGCATGATGTGGATGGATAGATGGTGGATAGACGAATGTATGGGTAAACAAATGGAGAGATAGATGAATGGAGGGATGGATTAATAGATTGATGGGTGGATGGATGAATGATGGATGGAATGGACGAACGGTGAATGGATGGATGGGAGAAAGGATGGATGATGGAAGGATGGATGGATGATGGAAGGATGGATGAATGGATGAGTAGATGGATGATGGATGGATGGAAGGATGAACAGGTGGATGGATGGATGATGGAAGCATGGATGGATGATGGAAGCATGGAGAGATGATGGATGGATGGACGGATGAATGGATAAATAGATATGTGGATGTATGATGGATGGATGGAAGGATGAACAGGTGAATGGATGGATGATGGAAGGATGAATGGACAGATGGATGGAACAACAGTGGAATGGATGGATAGATGGGTGAATGGATGGATAAAAGGATGGATGAATGATGGATGGATGAATGGACGGATGGATGAATGGACAGATGGATGGATGATAGATGGATGGATGGATGATGGAAGGATGGAAGGATGAATGATGAATGGATAAATAGATAGATGGATGAATGATGGATGGATGGAAGGATGAACAGGAGGTGAGTAGATGGTTGATGGAAGGATGGATGGATGATGGATGGATATATGGACGAATGGATAAGTGGATGAATGGATAAATGGATGGATGGATGAATGGACGGATGGATGAATGGTGGATGGATGAATGGATGGAAGGAAGGACCGATGGAAGGATGGAAGGATGAACAGGTGAATGGATGGTTGATGGAAGGATGAATGGACAGGATGGATGGATGAACAGGTGAATGGATGGATAGATGGGTGAATGGATGGATGATAAATGGATGAAGGATGGATGATAGAAGGATGGATGGATGAATGGACAAATGGATGGATGATGGCTGGATGGATGATGGATGGATGGAAGGAAGAATGGATGAATGGATGGATGATGGATGGATGGATGGATGGAAGGATGAACAGGTAAACAGATGATGGAAGGATGAATGGATGGGTGGATGGACAGAGTGAACAGCACAGGGTCCTCCTGCATCCCTGTCACCACCTGGATGTACACAGGTCCACCCAGCTCAGCTCTGCCACAGGATGTAATAGATCTCCTGCTTGTAGCCAGGCATGTGCCTCCTTCTTTCCTCTGGAGGTCAAATGAAACTCTGCATTTGGTGTAGTCCAGAGCGGATTTGTAGGCTCCTGGAATCAGATGCAGGTGTCAGAACAAGGGCTCATCCTCCTGGAACCAGTCTGCCTCCTGCCGCGGGCTGGGTCTGGTGACAGATGAATCTGGCATGTGGGACTGGGAATGGCCCTCTCGCGGTGTGTAGTGTTCTGCCCTCTTCCCAGGCTGCTGGGAGGGCCAGGGTGAACACACACGCATGGAAAAATGAAGGACATCCTTCTGAGGGAATCGAGCATCATGCTGCCCCTGTGGCAGGAGGAGGCAGTCCATCTCCCCCTGCTCCAGACATGGCTCAGGCTTTTCTCCAGACGCACTACAGGAGCCAAGCAAGTGTTCGAGGCTATCTAGGCCGACATGGTTCCCAAGGTGTGTGCAGGCATCACAGTCCCTCGAGGCCTCGTCTGTAGAGCTTGCTGGCCCTGCCCCCAGAAGCCCGGGGTTCCACAGGCTCAGCAGGCCTAGAACTCCCACTCTGCCACAAGCTCCTAGGGCATATGATGCTGCTCTACTGGTCCAGGGATTCGCCTCTTTGAGAAGCATGGTGGCTCCAGCACACTGGCCCATTTTCCTTCTGTGAACCTGAGGCCAAGACTGGAGCCAGTCTCCTGGGTCCCCACATGGAATCTGATCCTTCCCTGCTCTCCTCACAGTAAGTCCAACACTGAGGGGGTGTGTGCACTGCAGCACGTCACTGGGCCCCAGGGTGGGATGGCCAGGGCCATGGTTGGCCACTCCCCACCAGGTCAGGATGCTGGGGGAAGCTGAGCAGCCACATATGGGACGTGAGATCTGAAACCCTGCCCAGGGAAGCAGACACAACTGGCTCTGTCTCTGGAAGAGAAGCCACAGGTGGCTGGTGTGGTCACATTTAAGGGACAGATGAAGACCAGGAATGAAGATCTGGGCAGGTAGAGGTCAGATG
Source organism: Papio anubis (assembly GCF_008728515.1). NCBI lineage: Eukaryota > Metazoa > Chordata > Mammalia > Primates > Cercopithecidae > Papio > Papio anubis. The sequence continues at coordinate 4,013 of NW_022161760.1, forward strand.
ACAAAAGTCACTATAGTAGGGAAGAACAGCCCAGAGGCACCTACTGCCTCTACTGGGGTTGAGATGACTTTGACCCAACAAGGGAGGTTCAAGCTGGGACTCATGGGCCAGCAGCAGCCCTGATGACTCCAGGCCCACCAGCTCAAAGCATCTGGATGCCAAGGAACCAAATGATCAAAAGGAGAGGGGCTGCTGGTGTCCTGGGCCAGCTCTGTGCCCCTCTCTGCCCTGCCCGGCCCCCACCTCTAGCACTGCAGCCAGCCCTGCCACTGCGCCCAGGGACAGGTAGAGCTGACTGATGGTCTCCAGGAGCCGTTCCTCCAGCACCTTGGTCAGCCACCCTGCGGGCCAGGGAGCTGAGATTGGTGGTAGATGACACACTGACCTCGCTGGGCATGACGGGCGCTGTAGAAGTAGCACACACTGGATGCACAGCAGCTGGCCTGGGCAGAAGACAAAATGGAAGACGCTAGTCTCCCAGCATCAAGCGAGGCTGGCTGTGCTCGGAGGCCCCTGCTTGCCTCTTTTCACAGCCTCTGTGAGCCTGGGCCCCATAGGCTGGAGCCTGAGCAAGCAGACAGGCCATGCACTCGCAAGCTAGGGCAGACGCCGAGCACACCGGTGACATGGGGCACAACTTGGTGCAGATGTCATGGTACAGGCCGCCTTCTTACAATTCCCAGGGCCGAGGTCCTGGGCCAGGCTCAGCCCCTGCACCAGGCCATCTATTTCTGCTTCACAAAGCCCCTCTGGCCAGGACCAGGGCCGCTTCAGCCTGAGTTGATGAGGCCAGGGCACAAGTGAAGCCTCTGGGTCGCAGATGGAACCCTGAGAGCAAAGCCAAGCGTCATGTCTGCCACACATGGGTACCATGCTAGGGGAATGGGGTTCAAAGTTGGCTCCTGTGTTCCCACACATGCTTCTGTCATAACCAGGTTCTCCCAAAGCCAGGGCACTGGGAACGGTGGAGCTTCTGATTTCTAGTGTCAGAAACATTCGAGATTAACACAGGAAACCAGGTACTTAATGCATACATCTGTCACACACTTCCAACAACAGCTGAATACACAGTCCTCTCGAGCACCCATGGGCCCCCATGACAGACCATGTGCCAGGCCACAAAATGAACCTCAGTGGGAATGGGAGAAGGACTGAGACCAAAGCAGAGGTGTTCTTCAGCTGTACTGGCAATCTAAACTGGAAATCTATTATGAAGGAAATGTGGAAATTCAAAAAATATGTGAAAATTACACCCTAAACAACCAGTGAGTCAAAGAGACCATCCGGGAAACCGAAAACTAATTTGAGAAGAATGCAACAATGCACAGCCCGGCCAGCTGGGTGGCTCACGCCTCTCATCCCAGCACTGTGGGAGGCCGAGGTGGAGGATCATGAGTCCAGGAGTTTGAGATCAGCCTGGGAAACATGGTGAAATCCTGTCTCTATTAAAAAAAAAAAAAAAAAAAAAAAAAAAAAAATCAGCCAGGGTGGGGTGGTGCACATCTGTAATCTAGCTACTCGGGAGGCTGAGGCATGAGAATGGCTTGAACCCAGTAGAAGTTACAGTAATAAGATTGCACCACTGCACCCCAGCCTGGGCAATACAGCAAACTCTGTCTTAAAAAAATATATGGCGGTCAAGCGTGGGTGGCTCAAGCCTATAATTCCAGCATTCTTTAGAGGCTGAGACGGGTGGATCACGAGGTCAGGAGATCGAGACCATCCTGGCTAACCCGGGTGAAACCCGCTCTACTAAAAATATACAAAACCCAGCCGGCGAGGTGGCTGGGCTCTCAGTCCCAGCTACTCGGGAGGCTGAGGCAGGAGAATGGGCGCGGCACCGGGGAGCTTGCAGTGAGCCAGACCGCCACTGCACCTGCCTGGCGACAGAGCAAGACCTCGCCTCTAAAAAAAAAAAAATATATATATATATATATATCAAGAGTGTATCAAAATTCCAAGATGCAGCTAAGGCAGCTTGAAAGGAATCTAGAGTAACTGTAAATGTCTACATTCAAAGAAAGAAGAAAATCTCAAATCAAAACCTAACTCTTCCACCTTTGAGAAACTAGAAAAAAGAACTAAAACACAAAGTGAATAAAAGGAAGAAAATAATAAACGCCGACAGTGGAAATGGAAGTAAAAAATACAGAGAATGGAAAAACAAAAGAGATAATCAACAGAACCAAAAGTGGATTTTTTGAAATAATAACAAAACTGACAATCTTTCACCTTACCTAACCAAGAAAAGAAAGTGATGGGACACAAATGACTAAAATCAGAGACTGAGCACCACTCACGCCGTCATCCCAGCTTGTGAGGTCGCCCGCTGAGGCCGATTGAAGACCAGCCTGGGGAAACATGATGAGACCCCATCCCTAATAAATAAATAAATAAAAAATTAAAACCCAAGTTTCTAAAAATCAGAAATGAAAGAGGAAACATTATTGCCTAATTCGACAGAAATAAAAAATTCCAAAAACACTACTAACAATTGTACACCAACAACCGTAGACCATCTAGACACAACAGCCACACTCCTAGAAGGACACAAACTACCGAAAGTGACTCCAAAATGACCTCAAGGCGCATGTGGGGTATCAGCCCTGGCCCCTGGTCTCCTCGACCGCTCAGCTCAGGGCAGGTGGGAAACAGGGAAGCATGATCCCCGCTCCCTGGCCTGCATTCCTAGTCTGAATCCCCTAGCACCCCGGGAGGGCCTCAGGAGGAGGTGCCACAGGCTATTGTGCCAGGAGCAACAGGAGGCTGCCAGCTGGGCGCTGGGTTCCTGGAGGGCCCCTTCCAGTCAGAGAATGCCCCCTTTGGGAAGAAGTTTGGTCTGAACTCCCCCAACCTCCTTGGGCAGATGTGGTGGATCGGGACCCTTTCACACGGTCCTTCCAAAATCTCATCCTCCTAGGCCAGGAGGGTGCCAGGCCTCTGCTGGGAAATGGGCAGGTTTGTCACAGCCCCTGGGGCTCTGGTCCTAGGCCACAGGAGGCACCTCCTGAGTGGTCTCACTATGCCATGACAAAGCTGCAAGGCAGAGGGGTCTCAATAGTATCCCTTGTCTCAGCCATTTCCTGGACTCAACTTCCTCATCTATCCTCTGTGGCCTAGATTTCGACAGCCCTGTCACCACTGTCCCTTCCACTGCTCAGTCTGCAGTGACTGTTCGATAGCACTCCATGGCTCCCTCAGTGCTCTTGGGGGGAAAGGCTGGCCACAGCCTGAGGCCCCAGGCCCTGCTTAGCTCTCCAGAAGAGCTTACCATCTAGCATGACTGATTGATTTTCTGGACCTGATGAGAGCCGAGCGATGATGAGCGAGATTTTTTATCTTTAGCGAGATTTGAAAGCGATGATTTTACGATGCATTTTATTTCGGGATGATGATTTCGGATTTCGATGATTTCGATGATTCGCGAGCGAGATTTATGATGATTTCTGATGATGCATTTTGAAAGAGATTTATCTTTGTTTACTTTTGCATTAATTTTACGATGCATTTCCGTGACGATTTACTTTTGATGTCTCTTTATGACTTTGTTTATTTACTCGCGCGATTACCTTGCTTACACTTTATTTTATCTCTTTACATTTTACCTCTTACATTTATCACTTTACTTCATCCTCGCTTCACTTCCCCTGTTTCACTTCCACTCCCCTATCATATTCCCTGCTTCATACCCCACTCCATCCCTCGCTTCACACCCTACCTTACCTTTACCCTTCACCTCTGCCTACCTACCACTCCACTACACCCTAATTTTATCCCTGCCACTTCACCTCTACTTTGCTCACCTTGCCTTCAAGCACTTCCAGCCCTCCTGCACTACCTACCAGCCTTTATCGCATTTTACCGCAGTCTCTTCAACCTTCTATCCTGATCAGCATTTCCACCCGCTGCGGCTCTGCCAATACGCTATTCCCCTTACCTTTTGTCGCTTTAGGTTTGCTTCATTCTCCTTATCGGCCAGTTCCCTGCCACCTTGAGGACCTCACAAGCCTCATTTGTGTGGGGCTCTGGCACACTCTGCACATCGAGCTGCTTTTGCATGAAATGCTCTGTGGCTTTGGGCAATCACCTCGCCTGCCTCTGTGAAGTGGGATGACAGGTGCAGGCTGTCGAGATACCAAGCAGATAACACAGGCACAAGAACTGGTGTTCAGGGCCTGGCTCATGGAGGGCCCCCAAAGTCCCAGCTGCAAAGCAGCAGAGCCTGCCTTGATCCCAGGGTTATGTCTAGGGATTCCCAGCACGCAGGACTTTCAATGCTCAAGGCAGGATGGTCCTGGGCAAACCAGGAAGAGCTGGCTGCCTCAGTAGGGCACACAGAGGGCCTGCCTGCTGGGAACCACCTGTCTCCAGGGCCCTTGCCAACATCTGCTACTGGCTATGACTCAGCATCTTCGATGGTGGAAAACCACCACTTGTTTCCGAATCACAACCCCAGGTGTGCCCTGACCCGTGTGGTCCCAGAAGGCTCACAAGAGGAACTGGGGCACTCACTCTCCACGTGGTCCATCTCCACGGTGACCAGAAGAGCCCACTCGTAGTAACCCTTGCCCTGCTGGGCCGGGCCCTGGTGGGTGCAGAGGTGGCCCAGCTACAGGTGTACGTGGGTGAAGTCCCGGCCACACTCCCTGCAGGGAAGCCTCGAGAACAGCCGCACAGCCCCCAGGAGGTAGTGCTGGGCCAGCCTGCTGGCACTCGCGTGCAGGCACAGGGTCCCGAAGTTGGCCAGCACCACTGCCTGGTTCCTCCGCTGGCCCAGGTCCCAAGCCGCCCGTAAGGCTCAGTAGTAGCCCTCGGCTGCCTGCCTCGTCAGGCCCGTCCTCTTCAGAGCCACGGCCACCATCTTGGCAATCACACCCTCCTGGTCCTCGCTGGCCACCACTGCATCCTGGACAGACTGTAGGAAGTTCAGGGCAGCCAGGCCAGGGCCACCAGGCAGTCCATGATGGCACAGACTCCGGCAACAGCACTGGCTTCCACTGCCTACGTCATGAAGGTGACGGCTGGGCCGTGGTAGCCACGGTGGCTGTACGGCTGGGCCAGGCTGGCATGAAGAAGGCCGCGCAGCGCCTGGCCTGTGTCCGGGGTTAGGGAGGCCAGCGCTCGCCTGAGGTAGTGGGAAGTCTGGGTGGGGCGGCTGTGGAGCTGGAGGGCGTTCTGGAGCACCAGGTTCACGCTTCTCAGCGAGCCGGCCAGTGAGTCCTGTGTCCTCAATGAGGCCACCTTGACACAGCTCAGCACCAAGTGGGGCAGGCACTTGCGGCCAGGAGTAGGAGCCAGGAGTAGATGTCAGCCAGGAGTAGGGAGCAGTCTGAGAGCCACGCAGCCTCTGGGGCTCCCCAGTCCCTGTGCAAAAGCAGCAGCCGCTCCAGGAAGGGCAGGGCCTCCTCGGGCTGCTTGAGGTGCACATGCTGCCTGGCCAACTGGAAGCAGGCCCGGGCCTCAGCCTGCAGGCTCTGGCCACCCACCGCCTGCTGCGGCGCCAGCTGCAGGAGCTCTCCCTCCACCTCGGTGCTGCAGATGTGGCCGGGCGTCCCCAGGAGCAGGGTCATGGCTTTGGGAACCACCTGTGTACACTTCTCCCGTTCTGCTTCCGGTAAATGCTGGCCAGGTTGGCGTAAACAGCCACCACCAGGAGCAGGTCCCCAAAGCTGCCCTCCAGGGCCCCCAGTGCTTCCTCCAAGTACACCCGGGCCTGGGACAGCTTGAGCCTCCTGCTGCACAGCCGCCCCAGGAGGAAGCAGAGTCTGGCCAGGGCCATGAAGAGGCCAGCTTTCTTGGCTGCCCCTCGGGCCTGTGCCAGGCACCCACTCAGCTCCGCCTTGTCGCTAAAGCTGCAGAACATGCTGCTCAGCCATGGCAGTGCCACGTTGTACAGGCCACGGAAGCTGGCCTTGTACCTGAGGGCGTTCAGGAACAGCAGCAGTGAGCTCAGGGCCTCTGAGTCCTCCCAGTCATCCTCAGCTTCCAAGAAGAAGGAGGGCTCCTCGGGGTCCTGCAAGCTCACGTTGCTGGATGCTGCACAGAGACCCCAGGACGCTGGCTCCTGGGGGCAGCCTGTCCAGGTCTTGCATTGCTCCAGAACATTCTTCACCTTCGGCAGGGTGTCCTGTGGCTCCAGGCCCAGGCAAGGTGGAGGTATTTCTGCAAGTCACAAAAACACCTAGACAAATTAGAGTCCAGCAGTGAGTCCTTGGTCCACTGGGGACAGGGTCCACACATCCCCACCCTCTGTGTCTCTGGCGCAGCTTGCCATGAGCCCTTGAGAATTATGTGCAATGCAAACCCGGGCCTGAAGCACGTAGGAACTCTGGCACTATGGGGACAGAGAGAACACTCGGGCCCGTGGCCCGACTCTCCTACAAAATCACCCTCCTGTCCTGCTTTGTCGCCCACCCGACAGCATGGATTTAGGAGACTATGTCAGCTCAGTGATCCCTCAGAGAATTCTACCTTCCACTCAAACATTTCAGAAAAAAAATATATATATATCCACAGAGAGAGAAAAAGAAAGTACAAATGGGGTGAAATGTTTGGGGAATCTGAGGGAAGACCATACGGGAATTCTCTGTACTATTTTGCAACTGTTCTATAAGTCTGGATTATTTAGAATTCAAGAGTTAAACAAAGAAAAAAAAAATAAAACACTATCTTCCTTTGTGAATCCATCCTGTCTTTCCCCTGGCAACTTAAGGACGCTCTCAACTAACACATTTGTTTTTTCATGAACACTAAAAGAACCCTTGCCTAGTTTTGACTTTCTGTGCTTGGCAGAAGTGTGTGTGTGTGTGTGTGTATTTCATATATATGTGTGTGTGTATATATGTGTGTGTGTGTGTGTGTGTGTGTTGTGTATATATAGAGAGGGAGAAATATATACGTGTGTATATATATAAATCTATATTGTATATTTACTATGGTAATATGTATATCTGTGTGTGTGTGTGTATGTACATATATTACATACCCCATAGCCTGTCCTTAACCAGTTCTAAACTTAGTGGGAAAAATACATACCTAAGCAGAGAATTTCAAAATAATATGATGAATGTTTTGATACAGGGATGTGTTGCTATGGAACACGCTGTTAAGACACAAAACCTCCTAGATGGGACAATGAATGAATGAAGTTTTGCACCTGTAGTCACCCCCTCTGATATCCCCACAAACGTTTATAGTTATATGCATTTGCTTCCCCCAGGACCCCCGATTCATAAGGGTTAGTCCTAGAGCCTAGCAAGTTCCTACGACAGCTGGCACACATATGCCATTCAAGAAACAGTGGCGGAGTGAATGACGAGTTAAGAA
>NW_022161761.1:0-9668 GCF_008728515.1 Papio anubis
TTTGTAAGCCCGTAGAGGGCTATGGTGAAAAAGGAAATATCCTCAGAAGAAATCTGGAAAGAAGCTTTCAGAGAAACTGCTTAGTGTTCTGTTAATTCAACTCACAGAGTTACAGCTTTCCCCTCAAGAAGCCACTCGCTAAGCCTGTTCTTGTGGAGTTCGCAAAGTGATATTTGGAAGCCCGTAGAGGGCCATGGTGAAAAAGAAAATATCCTACGAGAAAAACAGGAAAGAAGCTTTCTGAGAAACTGCTTTCTGATGTGTGACTTCCACTCACAGAGTTACATCTGTATTTCGTCTATCTCTTTGCTAGCCTTATTTCTGTGGAATCTGAGAACAGATAATTCGGATACATTTGAAGACTATAGGGCCAAAGGAAATATCCTCCGATAACAAGGAGAAAGAAGCTTTCTGAGAAACTTCTTTGTGTTCTATGAAATCATCTCACAGAGTTACAGCTTTCCCCTCAAGAAGACTTTCGCTAAGAGGTTTCTTGTGGAATATGCAAAGTGATATTTGGAATCTCAGAGAGGACTATGGTGAAAAGGGAAATATCCTAGGATGAAATCTGGAAGGAATATTTCTTAGAAACTGCTTAGTGTTCTGTGAATTCATATCACAGAGTTACAGCTTTCCCTTCAAGAAGTTGCTCGCTAAGCCTGATCTTGTCGAATTCGCAAAGTGATATTTGGAAGCCCATAGAACGCTATGGTGAGAAAGAAAATATCCTCCGAGAAAAAGTGGAAAGAAGCTTTCTGAGAAACTGCTTTGAGATGTGTGACTTCCACTCACAGTGTTACATCATCGATATTTCGTGGATCTCTTTGCTAGCCTTATTTCTGTGGAATCTGAGAAAAGGTATTTCGGATCCCTTTGAAGACTATAGGGCCAAAGGAAATATCCTCCCATAACAAAGAGAAAGAAGCTTACTGAAAACATCTTTGTGTTCTGTGAATCATCATTCACAGAGTTACAGCTTTCCCTCAAGAAGCCTTCGCTAAGACAGTTCTCGTGGAATTTGCAAAGTGATAATTGGATGCCCATAGAGGGCTATGGTGGAAAAGCAAATATCCTCAGATGAAATCTGGAAAGAAGCTTTTTAAGAAACTGCTTAGTGTTCTGTGAATTCATCTCACAGAGTTACAGATTTCCACTCAAGAAGCCGCTCGCTAAGCCTGGGTTCTTGTGAATTAAAGAGATTTTTGAAGTCCATCGACGCTACCGGTGAAAACAACAAAAATATCTTCCGAGAAACCTGGAAAAGAAGCTTTCTGAGAAACTGCTTGTGATGTGTGACTTCCACTCACAGAGTTACATCTGTATTTCAAGTGATCTCTTTGGTAGCCTTATTTCTGTGGAATCAGAGAGAACAGATAAAATCGGATCCCTTTGAAGACTATAGGGCTTAAAGGAAATATCCTCCCCGAGCAACAAAGAGAAAGAAGCTTTCTGAGAAACTTTGTGTTCTGTAAAATCATCTCACAGTTACAGCTTGCCCTCAAGAAGGCTTTCGCTAAGACAGTTCTTGGGTGGAATTTGCAAAGTGATATTTGTATGCCCGTAGAGTGGCCGCGTGAAAAAGGCACATCCTCAGATGAAATCTGAAAGAACCTTCTGAGAAAGTGCTTAGTGTTCTTTGAATTCAACTCACAGAGTTACAGCTTCAAGAAGTCAGCCCCTGTTCTTGTGGAATTCAAAGTGATATTTGAAGCCCATAGAGGGCTATCATGAAAAAGAAAATATCCTCCTCGAAAGAAAAACTGAAAGAAGCTTTCTGAGAAACTGTTTTGTGATGTGTGATTTCCACTCACAGAGTTGCATCTGTATTTCGTGGATATCTTTTGCTAGCCTTATTTCTCTGAATCTTAAACAGATATTTCGATCCCTTTGAAGACTATAGAGCCAAAGGAAATATCCTCCGATATCAAAGAGAAAGAAGTTTTCTGAGAAACTTTGTTTTCTGTGAATCATGTCTCAGAGTTACAGCTCTAATTCAAGAAGTACCCTTTGCTAAGACAATTTTGTGGAATGTGCAGTGATATTTGAAGCCCATAGAGGCTACAGAAAAGGAAATATCCTCCATGAAATTTGAAAGAAGCTTTCTGAGAAACTGCTTAGTTTTCAGAATTCATCTCACAGAATTACAGCTTCTCAAAAAGCCGGGCCATGTCTGTTCTTTTGGTATTTGCAAAGTGGTATTTGGAAGCTCATAGATGGCTATTGTGAAAAAAAAATATCTTCCGAGAAAAACTGGAAAGAAGCTTTCTGAGAAACTGCTTTGTGATGTGTGACTTCCACTCCCAGAATTACATCTGTATTTCGTGGATCTCTTCGCGAGCCTTATTTCTGTGGAATCTGAGAACAGAAAATTCGGTTCCCTTTGACTACTACAGGGCCAAAGGAAATATTCTCCCATAACAAAGAGAAAGAGGCTTTCTGAGAAACTCCTTTGTGTTCTGTGGAATCATCTCACAGAGATACAGCTTTTCTCTCAAGAAGCCTTTCGCTAAGACAGTTCTTATGGAGTTTGCAAAGTGATATTTGGAAGCCCATAGAGGGCTATGGTGAGAAAGGAAATATCCTCAGATGAAATCTGTAAAGAAGCTTTCAGAGAAACTGCTTAGTGTTCTGTTAATTCAGCTCACAGACTTTCAGCTATCCCAGCAAAAAGCCGCTCGCTAAGCCTGTTCTTGTGGAGTTCGCAAAGTGAGATTTGGAAGCCCGTAGAGGGCTATGGTGAAAAAGAAAATATACTGCGAGAAAAAGAGGGAAGAATTTTTTTGAGAAACTGCTTTGTGATGTGTGACTTCCACTCACAGTGTTACATCTGTATTTCGTGGATCTCTTTGCTAGCCTTATTTCTGTGGAATCTGAGAACAGATAATTCGGATACCTATGAAGACTATGGGGCGAAAGGAAATATCCTCCGATAACAAGGAGAAAGAAGCTTTCTGAGAAACTTCTTTGTGTTCTATGAAATCATCTCACAGAGTTACAGCTTTCCCCTCAAGAAGACTTTCGCTAAGAGGGTTCTTGCGGAATATGCAAAGTGATATTTGGAATCTCAGAGAGGACTATGGTGAAAAGGGAAATATCCTAGGATGAAATCTGGAAAGAATATTTTAGAAACTGCTTTAGTGTTCTGTGAATCTATCTCACAGAGTACGGGCTTTCCCTCTCAAGGAGTTGCCTCGCTAAGCCTGTTCTTGTGGAATTCGCAAAGGATATTTGGAAGCCCATAGAGGGCTATGGGTGAGAAAGAAAATATCCTCCAGAAAAAGTGGAAAGAAGCTCTATAAACTGCTTTGTGATGTGTGACTTCCACTCCACAGAGTTACATCATCTGTATTTCGTGGATCTCTTTGCTAGCCTTATTTCTGTGGAATCTGAGAACAGGTATTTCGATCCCTTTGAAGACTATAGGGCCAAAGGAAATATCCTCCGATAACAAAGAGAAAGAAGCTTCCTGACAAACTTCTCTTAGTGTTCTGTGGAATCATCTCACAGAGTTGATAGCTTTCCCTCAGTTTCGCTAAGACAGTTCTTGTGGAATTTGCAAAGTGATATTTGGAAGCCCATAGAGGGCTATGGTGAAAGGAAATATCCTCTCAGATGAAATCTGAAAGAAGCTTGAGAAACTGCTTAGTGCTCTGTGAATTCATCTCACAGATTTACAGCTTCCTAAAAAGAAACCACTCACTAAGCCTGCTCTTGGGAATTCGCAGTGATATTTGGCCTATAGAGGGCTGTGTGGTGAAAAGAAAATATCCTCAAAACTGGAAAGACGCTTCGAGAATCTGCTTTGTGATGTGTATCACCACAGAGTTACATCTGCGCCTCTCGTGGATCTCTTGTTAGCCTTATTTCTGTGGAATCTGAGAATAGATATTTGGTATCCCTTGAAGACTATAGGCCAAAGGAAATATCCTCCTCGATAACAAATAGAAAGAAGCTTTCTGAGAAACTTCTTGTGTTCTGTGAACTATCTCACAGAGTTACAGCTTTCCCCACAAAGAAGCCTTCGCTTAAGACAGTTCTTGTGGAATTTGCAAAGTGATAATTGGAAGCCCAGAAGGCTATGGTGGAAAAGCAAATATCCTCATAGATGAAATCTGAAAGAAGCTTGAGAAATTGCCATTGTTCTATGAATTCATCTCAGAGGCTACAGATTTCCTCAAGAAAAGTTGCTCGCTGTCTGTTCTTGTGAATACGCAAGTGATTTTAAGTCCATAGAGGCTATGGTGAAACAAAACATCTTCCGAGAAATACTGGAAAGAAGCTTGAGAAACTGCTTTGTGATGTGTGACTTCCACCTCACAGAGTTACATCTGTATTTCGTGGATCTCTTTGCTAGCCTTATTTCTGTGGAATCTGAGAACAGATAAAAATCGCATCCCTTTGAAGACTATAGGGCTAAAGGCCACGCAAAGAGAAAGAAGTCGAGAAAACTTCTTTGTGTTCTGTAAAATCATCTCACAGTTACAGCTTTCCCCTCAAGAAGGCTGCTGAGACAGTTCTTCTGAATTTGCAAAGTGGTTTAGTAAGTCTGGAGGGCTACGTGAAAAAGGAAATATCCTCAGATGAAATCTGGAAAGAAGCTTTGAGAAACCGCTTTAGTGGTCTTTGAATTCAATTACAGAGTTAGCTTCAAGAAGCCGCCTGCTTGTTCTTGTGGTATCGCAGTGATATTTGAAGGCCCATAGAGGATATCGTGAAAAAGAAAATATCCTCCAGAAAAACAGGAAAGAAACTTTCTGAGAAACTGCTTTAGATGTGTGGGATCTCCACTCACAGAATTACATCTGTATCGGTTCTTTTATAGTTATTTCTGTGGAATCTGAGAACAGATATTTCGATCCCTTTGAAGACTACAGGGCCAAAGGAATATTCTCCGATAACAAAGAGGAAGCAGCTTGAGAAACTTCTTTGTGTTCTGTGGAATCATCTCACAGAAATACAGCTTTTCTCTCAAGAAGCCTTTGGCTAAGACACTTCTTGTGGAATTTGCAAAGTGATATTTGGAAGCCCATAGAGAGCTATGGTGAAAAAGGAAAGATCCTCAGATGAAATCTGGAAGGAAGCTGTCTGAGAAACTGCTTAGTGTTCTGTGAATTCATCTCACACAGTTACAGGTATCCTCCCAAGAAGCTGCTCGCTAAGCATGTTCTTCTGGAATTCACAAAGTGATAACTGGAAGCCCATAGAGGGCTATGGTGAAAAAGAAAATATCCTCCTGGAATCACTGGAAAGAAGCTTTCTGAGAAACTGGTTTGTGGTGTGTGCCATCCACTCACAGAGTTACATCTGTATTTCATGGATCTCTTTGCTAGCCTTATTTCTGTGGAATCTGAGGAAAGATAATTCGGATCCCTTTGAAGACTATAGGGTCAAAGGAAATATCGTCCGATAACAAAGAGAAAGAAGCTTTCTGAGAAACCACTTTGTGTTCTGTGAAATCATATCACAATGTTGCAGCTTTCCCCTTAAGAAGCCTTTCGGTAAGACAGTTCTTGTGGAATTTGCAAAGTGATATTTGCAAGCCCATAGAGGGTTATGCTGAAAAAGGAAATATCCTCAGATTAAATCTGGAAAGAAGCTTACTGAGAAACAGCTTAGTGTTCTGTGAGTTCAAATCACAGAGTTTCAGCTTTCCCTTCAAGAATCCGCTCGCTAATCCTGTTCTTGTGGTATTCGCAAACTGATATTTGGAAGCCGATAGAGGGCTATGGTGAAAAAGGAAATATCCACTGAGAAAAATTGAAAAGAAGCTTTCTGAGAAACTGCTTTGTGATGTGTGACTTCCACTCACAGAGTTACATCTGTATTTCCTGGATGACTTTGCTAGCCTTGTTTCTGTGGAATCTGAGAACAGATATTTCGGATCCCTTTGAAGGCAATAGGGCCAAAGGAAATATCCTCCGATAACAAAGAGAAAGAAGCTTTCTGTGAAACTTTTTTGTGTTCTGTGGAATCATCTAAGAGTTACAGATTTCCCCTAAAGATGCCGTCCTCTAAGACACTTCTTGTGGAATTTGCAAAGTGATATTTGGAAGCCCATAGAGGTCTATGGTGAAAAAGGAAACATCCTCAGATGAAATATGGAAAGAAGCTTTCTGAGAAACTGCTTTGTGATGTGTGACTTCCACTCACACAGTTACATCTGTATTTCGTGGATCTCTTTGCTATCCTTATTTCTGTGGATTCTGAGACCACATTTCGGATCCCTTTGAAGACTATAGGGCCAAAGGAAATATCCTCCGATAACAAAGATAAAGAAGCTTCCTGAGAAACTTCTTTGTGTTCTGTGAAATCATATCACGGAGTTACAGCTTTCCGTTCAAGAAGACCTTCGCTATGACAGTTCTTGTGGAATTTGCAAAGTGATAATTGGAAGCCTATAGAGGGCTACGGTGGAAAATCCAATATCCTGAGATGAAATCTGGAAAGAAGCTTTCTGAGAAACTGCTTAGTGTTGTGTGAATTCATCTCACAGAGTTACAGCTTCCCACTCAAGAAGACGCTCGCTAAGCCTGTTCATGTGGAATTCGCAAAGTGATATTTGGAAGCCCATAGAGGGCTATGGTGAAAAAGAAAATAATATCCTCCGAGAAACTGGAAGGAAGCTTTCTAGAAAGTGCTTTGTGATGTGTGATTTTAATTTCAGAGTTGGAGATTCTGTATTTCGTGGATCTCTTTTGCTATTTATTTCTGAGAATGTGAGAACAGATATTGTCTTTTAAGACTAGGTAGACCAAAGGAAATACACTGATAACAAAGAGAAAGAAGCTTTCTGAGAAACTTGTTTGTGTTCTGTGAAATCATCTCCCCGAAGCTATAGCTTTACCCCAAGAAGCCTTTCATAAGACAATTTTGTGGATTCTTGGCAAAGTGATATTTGGAAGACCATAGAGGGCTATGGTGAAAAAGGAAATATTCCTCAGATGAAATCTGGAATAAGCTTTCCGGGAGAACTGCTTTGTGATCTGTGACTTCCACTCACAGAGTTACACTGCATTGTGGGATCTTTGTTAAAGTTTTATTTGCAGACATCTGAGAACAGATATTGAGTCCTGAAGACTACAGGGCCAAAGAAATATTTCTGGATAACAAAGTGAGAAATAATCTTCTGAGAAACTTTAGTGTTCTGTGAAATCATCTCACAGAGTTGCAAAGCTTCCCCTTCAAGAAGCCTTCCTTTCAAGAGGTTTTTGTGGAATTAGCAAAGTGATATGTGGAAGCCCATGGAGGGCTATGTTGAAAAAGGAAATATCCTCTGATGAAATTTGGAAAGAAGCTTTCTGAGAAACTGTTTAGTGTTCTGTGAATTCATCTCTCAGAGTTACCTGGTTCCCCTCAAGAAGCCACTCCCAAAGCCTGTTCTTGCGTAATTCCAAAGTGATATTTGGAAGCCCATAGAGAGCTATGGTGAAAAAGAAAATATCCTCCGAGAAAACCTGAAAGAAGCTTTGTGAGAAACTGCTTTGTGATGTGTGACTTCCACTCACAGAGTTACATCTATATTTCGTGGATCTCTTTCCTAGCCTTATTTCTGTGGAATCTGAGAACAGATATTTCGGATCCGTTTGAAGACTCTAGTGCCAAAGGAAATATCCTCGGATAACAAAGAGAATGAAGCTTTCTGAGAAACTTCTTTGTGTTCTGTGAAATCATCTCACAGATTTACAGCTTTCCCCTCAAGAAGCCTCTCAGTAATACAATTCTTGTGGAATTTGCAAAGTGATATTTGGAAGCCCATAGAGGGCTACGGTGAAAATGAAAATATCCTCCGAGAAAAACTGGAAAGAAGCTTTCTGAGAAACTTCTTTGTGTTCTGTGCAATCATCTCACAGAGTTACAGCTTTCCCCTCAAGAAGCCTTTCGCTAAGACAGTTGTTGTGGAATTGGCAAATTGATATTTGGAAACCCAAAGAGGGCTATGCTGAAAAAGGAAATATCCTCAGATGATATCTGGAAGGAAGGATTCTGAGAAACTTCTTAGTGTTCCGTGAATTCATCTCACAGAGTTATAGCTTTCCCCTGAAGAAGCCGCTGGCTAAACCTGTTCTTGTGGAATTCGCAAAGAGATATTTGGAAGCCCTTAGAGGGCAATGGTGAAAAAGAAAATATCCTCCGAGAAAAACTGGAAAGAAGCTTTCTTGGGAAACTGCTTCAGGATGTGGCCTTCTCTCCACCTACAGAGTTAAGGGCATCTGTATTT
This sequence comes from Papio anubis, assembly GCF_008728515.1. NCBI lineage: Eukaryota > Metazoa > Chordata > Mammalia > Primates > Cercopithecidae > Papio > Papio anubis. The sequence continues at coordinate 8,219 of NW_022161761.1, forward strand.
CAGATCTCTTTGTTAGCCTGGTTTCTGTGGAATCTGAGAACAGATGTTCTGACCTTTAGTACTATAGGCCAAAGGAACATTCATAACAAATAGAAAGAAGCTTCATAAACTTCTTTTGTGTTCTAGACATCATCTGACAGATACACATCTTTTCCCCTCAAGAAACCTTTTCAAGACAGTTCCTGTGGAATTTCAAAGGATATTTGGAAGCCCATAGAGGGCTATGTGGTGAAAAGGAAATATTCTCGATGAAATCTGGAAAAGATGCTTTCTGAAACTTCTTAAGTGTTCTGTGAATCATCTCACAGAGTTATTATGCCTCACAGCTTCAGCTTCTAAGCCTGTTCTTGTGGAATTATAAGCAGATATTTTGGAAGCCCATAGGAGGGCTATGGTGAAGAAGGAAATATCCTCAGATCTAAATCTGGAAAGAAGCTCTGGAGGAAACGTTTTCTTAGTGTTCTGTGAATTCATATCCAGAGTTACAGCTTTCCAGAATCCTCTGATCTAAGTCTCCACTTAGAATCTGCAAGGTGATATTTGGAAGCCCTTCGAGGGCTGCGGTGAAAACAACATCCTACGAGAAAAGTGGAAAGAAGCTTCTCTGAGAAACTGTTTTCTGCATGTGTCTTCCACTCAGAGAGTTTACATCTGTATTTCTCAGACCCTTGCTGCCTTATTTCTGTGGGACCAGAACAGATATTTCTGATCCCTCTTTTAAAGACTATAGAAACGTAAAGGAAATATCCTACCATCACAAAGAGAAGGAAGCTTCAAGAAACTTCTTTTGTGCTCTGTAAATATCCCTACAGAGTTACAGCTTTCCCCGTGAAGAAGCATTGCCAAGACAGTTGTTGTGTGGAATTCCCAAAGTGATATTTGAAAGCCCAGAGGCTATGCTTGGAAAAAGGAAATATCCTAGGATGAAATCTGGAAGAAGTCCCGAGAAATAACAACAAATGCTTAAAATTTTAATGTCATCTCATCTCTTCCCTCACAGAGCAGCAGCTTTGGCCTCCCTGCTAGCTGCTTGCATTGCCTGCCCTGTGGAATTCGCAAAGATATTTGGAAGCCCATGGAGGTCTATGGTGAAAAGAAAATATCCTCCACTGAAAAATGAAAGAAGCCAGAGAAACTGCTTTGTGATGACTTCCACTCACAGGTAGGAGTTATATCTGTATCATGATCTCTTGCTAGCCTTATTTCTGTGGAATCTGAGAACAGACACAGATCCCTTGCAGACTATAGGCCAAAGGAACATCCTCGATAACAAAGAGAAAAGAAGCTTGAGAAATCCCTTTTTGTGTTCTTTCAGAAATCATTCACAGAGCTACTGCTTTCCCTCACAGTTTTCACTGAGACAGTTTCAAAATTTGAAAAGGATATTTGGAAGCCTACAGAGGCTGGTAGGAACCCCTGGACTTGGAACCTGAAACCAACCTGCACCTAA
>NW_022161761.1:10267-11332 GCF_008728515.1 Papio anubis
GGAAGCCCATAGAGGGCTACAGTGAAAAAGGAAATATCCTCAGATGAAATCTGGAAAGAAGCTTTTTGAGAAACTACTCTGTGATGTGTGACTTCCACTCACAGAGTTACATCTGTATTTTGTGGAACTCTTTCCTAGCCTTATTTCTGTGGAATATGAGAACCGATATTTCGGATCCCTTTGAAGACTATAGGGCCAAAGGAAATATCCTCAGATAACAAAGAGAAAGAAGCTTTCTGAGAAACTTCTTTGTGTTCCCTGAAATCATCTCACGGAGTTACAGCTTTCCCCTCTAGAATCCTTTCGCTAAGACAGTTCTTGTGGAATTTGCAAAGTGATATTTGAAAGCCCAAGAGGGCTATGGTGAAGAAAGAAATATCCTCAGATGAAATCTGGAAATAAGCTCTCTGAGAAACTGCTTAGTGTTCTGTGAATTCATCTCACAGAGTTACAGCTTTGCCCTCAAGAAGCCGCTCGCTAAGCCTGTTCATGAGGAATTCGCAGGGTGATATTTGGAAGCCCTTCAAGGGCTATGGCGAAAAAGAAAATATCCCCCGAGAAAAAGTGGAAAGAAGCTTTCTGAGAAACTGCTTTGTGATGTGTGACCTCCACTCACAGAGGTACATCTGAGTTTCCTGGATCTCTTTGCTAGCTTTATTTCTGTGGAATGTCAGAACAGATATTTCAGATGCCTTTGAAGACTATAGGGCCAAAGGAAATATCCTCCTATAACAAAGAGAAAGAAGCTTTCTGAGAAACGTCTTTGTGTTCTGTGAAATCATCTCACAGAGTTTCAGCTTTTTCCTCAATAAGCCTTTCGCTAAGACAGTTCTTGTGCAATTTGCAAAGTGATATTTGGAAGCCCATAGAGGGCTATCGTGAAAAAGGAAATATCCTCAGATAATATCTGGAAGGAAGCTTTCTGAGAAACTGCTTAGTGTTCTGTGAATTCGTCTCACAGAGTTACAACATTCCCCTCAAGAAGCCGCTGGCTAAGCCTGTTCTTGTGGAATTCGCAAAGTGATATTTGGAAGCCCATAGAGGGCTATGGTGAAAAAGAAAATA
>NW_022161762.1:0-11325 GCF_008728515.1 Papio anubis
AATTTGCAACAAGCACAAAAAGCACATGCCTTACATCATTTAAACGCCCAAACCTTAAGGCTTATGTTTAAACTTACTAGAGAACAAGCTCAACAAATAGTTAAACAATGCGCCAATTGCATAACGTATTTACCTGTTCCCCATCTAGGAGTCAACCCCCGAGGACTCATCCCCAACGAAATTTGGCAAATGGACGTTACTCACCACTTAGAATTCGGTCAACTAAAATATATCCATGTATGCATAGACACCTATAGTGGATTCATTATTGCAACTCTCCAAACAGGAGAGGCCACCAAACATGTCACAGCTCATTTATTACACTGCTTTTCTATCTTAAGAATACCCCAGCAAATCAAAACAGATAATGGCCCTGGTTATGTAGCCAAAACCTTTTTACAATTCTGCAATACCCTACAAATTAAACATACCACAAGCATTCCCTACAATCCCCAAGGACAAGGTATAGTAGAAAGAGCTCATCTGTCATTAAAAACTGTTATCACAAAATTAAAAGGGGGGAGCTGGTACCCTGTGAAGAGTACCCCTAGAAACATACTCAATCATGCCCTGTTTATCCTTAATTTTTTAAATTTGGATAGTCAAGGAAAATCGGCTGCCGATCGTTTCTGGCATCCTGAATCTCAAAAACAGTTTGCAATGGTAAAATGGAAAGATCCACTTGATAATTCATGGCATGGCCCCGATCCAGTTTTAATTTGGGGAAGAGGCTCAGTATGCATCTTCTCACAAAAAACTGATGCAGCCAGATGGCTGCCTGAAAGATTGGTAAGACAAATAAATCATAACCATTGTCAGTCCAGGGAAGATAAATCTCCCTGAGAAGTTTCTTCCTTTTTGTTTTTCAGAAAATGAAGCCTAACATGAGATTCCTTTGGAAAGTAATCGCTTTATATAGCATAGTGACCGTCTATGCATGTTTTGGTGACCCTCGTAAAGCAAGAGAATTAATACGAAAACGATACGGCCAGCCTTGTGACTGCAGAGGGAGACAAATATCTGAACCTCCGTCAGACAGAATTACCCAGGTGACTTGCTCGGGCAAGACAGCTTACCTAATGCCAGACCAGTCATGGAAATGAAAAGTGCTGTTTTTACGCCAGCAAATCCGGAATCGTCAGAGATAAGATCAAGACTTTACAAGAAGAACTAGAAAAGCGCAGAGAGGGCCTGGCTCCCAATCCATTGTGGACTGGACTCGATGGACTTCTCCCCTATCTCTTGCCATTTCTTGGTCCTTTACTTACTCTTCTACTTTTTTTCACTCTCGGGTCTATAATCCTTAATAAGCTCATGGCATTCGTCAGACAACAAATCGAGGCCCTTCAGGCCAAACCTGTACAGGTCCATTATCATCGCCTTGAGATGACTGAAAATGGTGAGTCTTATTTGCCTCAATAAGACCACCTCCCCTGTGTGCTGAACTGGACAGTCAATGACGGGTAAGAGGACACTATCTCCACCGGAGCCTAAGACAGGAGGGCCGCCTTTGCTGCTGCCTTATCCCATGACAGGCCTAGAGGGTGGGGATGAGTTGACCCAACCTAAGACAGGAGCAGTTCCCGAGGGGTCGTTTTCTCGTCATAAAACAATTGGGGACTCCTTGTCCGGAGTTGCATCACTCGGGCTATAGCATAATAATTTGATTAAAAACTACTTGAAGCCTATCTAGCTCCCAACTCCAACTCCTCCTCACTTTCTACCTTTTCCCTGTAATAACTCCCATGCTGATTTATGTCCTCTCACCCATTCTTCCCAGCCATCTGACAGAAATGGCCATGAATGCCTCCCTCCCACCACCTCCAGCCCAGCACCCCTGCTGAGATCCACCTCCTTCGGCCTAACCCCCCTTCCCCTCTAAGTGTATATATAAGGCACTGCATTATCGCTTTACTAAAAGAGTATAGGATTTGACTGTGCCACCTCGTCTTGTCTCCATTTCTCGTGATTCTTGTTCCCTCAAATTCTCACCCCCTCTTCCAGGGCTCTTCCGTAGAGCATGATCCCGCTACCGGGATATGTGATGACATCAATTTTCAGTGGACTGGGTTGGAACATTTTAAAGATATCACAGGCTGTTCTTCTAGGCAAGGGTACAGGAAACTGTGTAATTTTAATATGCGCTGGGTTGTAATTACAGGGTCTGACAATTGCAATAGGGTGCAAACAGCAATCTGTTGTACTTCGTTCGAGGATCAGATTTGGAGTGTTTAACCGTTTCCGCATTTATCGTGAAACGCTTTCGCGTTTCGTGCGCCGCTTCACAGTTCTTGTGGAATTTCCAAAGTGATATTTGGAAACAATAGAGGGATATGGTGAAAAGGGAAATATACTCGGATGAAAACTGTAAAGCTTTCTGAGAAACTGCTTAGTGTTCTGTTAATTCATCGTTCCACAGAGGTGCAGTTTTCCCCTCAAGAAACCGCTCGCTAAAGCCTGTTCTTGTAGATTCGAACTGATATTTGGAAGCCCATAGGGCTATGGTGAAAAGAAAATATCTTCAGAGAAAACTGGGAAAGAAGCTTTCTGTGAAACTGCTTTGTGATGTGTGACGTCCACTCACAGAGTTACATCTGTATTTCGTGGATGTGTTTGCTAAGGCTTGGCTGTGGAATCTGAAATTGTCTTCGGATCCTTTAGAAGAATATAGGGCCAAAGGGAAATATCCTCCGATAACAAAGAAAGAAGCTTTCTGAGAAACATCTTTGTGTTCTGTGAAATCATCTCACAGAGTTACAGCTTTCCCATCAAAGCCTTTGATGGCCCTGTGCTTTGTGGAATTGTAAGTATTATTTTGATGCCCATGAGGGCTATGGTGAAAAAATATCCTCAGATGAAATCTGGAAAAGAAGCTTTCTGAGAAACTGCTTAGTGTTCTGTTAATTCATCTCATAGAGTTACAGCTTTCCCCTCAGAAGTCGTTCGCTAAGCCTCTTCTTGTGCTGGAATTGGCAAGTGATATTTTCAAGTTCATAGGGGCTATGCTGAAAAATGGGAATGTCCTCAGAGAAAAATTGGAAGAAGCTTTCTGAGAAACTGCTTTGTGATGCGTTGACTTCCACTTTAGAGAGTTACATCTGTATTTCCTGGATCTGCTTGCTTGCCTTCTTCTGTGGAATCTGAGAACTGATATTTGGATCCCTTTTTTAGACTACAGGGCCAAAGAAATATCGCCGATAACAAAGAAAAGCTTTTTCTGGCTTTGCTTAGTGTTCTCTTAATTCATCTCACAGAGTTACAGCTTTCCCCTCCAGAAGCCGTTAAGCTCACGCCCGGTTCTTGTGGAATTGGCAAAGGGGTAGATATTTGGGAAGCCATAGGGCTACGGTGAAAAAGTATCCTCAAGAGACAAACTGGAAAGAAGCTTTCTGAGAAACTGCTTTGTGATGTGTGACTTCCCTCACAGAGTTACATCTGTATTTTGTGGATCTCTTTGCTAGCCTTATTTCTGCTGGAATCTGTAAACTGATATTTAGAATCCGTTTGAAGACTATAGCGTGAAAGGAAATATCGTCCGATAACAAATGAAAAGCTTTCTGAGAAACGCTTAGTGTTCTATTAGTCATCTCACTGAATTACAGATTTCCCCTCAAGCCTTTGCTAAGCCTGTTCTTGTGGAATTGTAAAGTGATATTTAGGCCCAGAGAGGGCTATGGTGAAAAGAGAATATCCTCAGAAAAACTAGAAAAGAAGCTTTTGAGAAACTGCTTTAGATGACCACCACTCACAGATATACATCTATTTCATGGATGTTTGTAACATATTTCCGTGGAATCTGTAAACTGATATTTAGAATCCGTTTGAAGACTATAAGCGTGAAGAAATATCGTCCGATAACAAATAGAAAAGCTTTCTGAGAAACGCTTAGTGTTCTATTAATTCATCTCACTGAATTACAGATTTCCCCTCAAGCCTTTGCTAAGCCTGTTCTTGTGGAATTGGCAGAGTGATATTTGGAAGCCAGAGAGGGGCTATGGTGAAAAAGAGAATATCCTCAGAGAAAAACTAGAAAGAAGCTTTCTGAGAAACTGCTTTGCGATGTGTGACCACCACTCACAGATATACATCTGTATTTCATGGATCTGTTTGTAACCTTATTTCTGTGGAATCTGAGAACTGATATTTCGGATCCGTTGGAAGACTATCAAGCCAAAGGAAATATCCTCCGATCACAAAGAGAAAGAAGCTTTCTGAGAATCTTCTTTGTGTTCTGTGAAATCATCTCACAGAGTTACAGATTTCCCATCCAGAAGCCTTTGGCTAAGCCAGTTCTTGTGCAATTGGCAAAGTGATATTTCGATGCCCATAGAGGGCTACAGTGAAAAGAAATTATCCTCAGATGAAATCTGGAGAGAAGCTTTCTGAGAAACTGCTTAATGTTCTGTTAATTCATCTCACAGAGTTACAGCTTTCCCCTCAAGAAGCCGTTCGCTAAGCCTGTTCTTGTGGAATTGGCAAAGTGATATTTTCAAGCTCATAGAGGGCTAGCTGAAAAATAGAATATCCTCAGAGAAAAACTGGAAAGAAGCTTTCTGAGAAAATGCTTTGTGATGTGTGACTTCCACTCACAGAGTTACATCTGTATTTCTTGGATCTGGTTGCTGGCCTTATTTCTGTGGAATCTGAAAACAGATATTTTGGATCCCTTTGAAGACTATAGGGCCAAAGGAAATATCCTCTGATAACAAAGAGAAAGAAGCTTTCTGAGAAACCGCTTAGTGTTCTGTTAATTCATCTCACAAAGTTACAGCTTTCCCCTCCAGAAGCCGTTCACTAAGCCTGCTCTTGTGGAATTCGCAAAGTGATATTTGGAAGCCCAGAGAGAGCTATGGTGAAAAGGAGAATATCCTCAGAGAAAAATGTAAAGAAGCTTTCTGAGGAACTGCTCTGTGATGTGTGACTTCCACTCACAGAGTTACATCTGTATTTCGTGGATCTCTTTGCTAGCCTTATTTCTGTGGAATCTGAGAACACATATTTCGGATCCCCTTGAAGACTATAGGACCAAAGGAAATATCCTCCGATAACAAAGAGAAAGAAGCCTTTAGAGAAACTTCTTTGTGTTCTGTGAAATCATCTCACAGTGTTACAGCTTTCCCCTTAAGAAGCCTTTCGCTAAGCCTGTTCTTGTGGAATTGGCAAAGTGATATTTCGATGCCCTTAGAGGGGAACGGTGAAAAAGGAAATATCCTCATATGAAATCTGGAAAAGCTTTCTGAGAATCTGATTAGCGTTCTGTTAATTCATCTCACACAGTTACAGCTTTCCCATCAAGAACCCGATTGCTAAGACTCTTGTTGTGGAAATGGCAAAGTGATATTTGGAAGCCCATAGAGGTCTATGGGGAAAAAGAGAATATCCTCAGAGAAAAACTGGAAAGAAGCTTTCTGAGAAACTGCTTTGTGATGTGTGACTTCCACTCACAGAGTTACATCTGTATTTCGTGGATCTTCTTGCTAGCCTTATTTCTGTGGAATCTGAGAACTGATATTTCGGATCATTTTGAAGACGATAGGGCCAAAGGAAATATCCTCCGATAACAAAGAGAAAGAAGCTTTCTCAGAAACTTCTTTGTGTTCTGTGAAATCATCTCACAGAGTTACAGCTTTCCCCTCAAGAAGCCTTTCGCTAAGACAGTTCTTGTGGAATTTCCAAAGTGATATTTGGAAACAATAGAGGGATATGGTGAAAAAGGAAATATACTCGGATGAAAACTGTAAAGAAGCTTTCTGAGAAACTGCTTAGTGTTCTGTTAATTCATCTCACAGAGGTACAGTTTTCCCCTCAAGAAACCGCTCGCTAAGCCTGTTCTTGTGGAATTCGGAAACTGATATTTGGAAGCCCATAGAGGGCTATGGTGAAAAAGAAAATATCTTCAGAGAAAAACTGGAAAGAAGCTTTCTGTGAAACTGCTTTGTGATGTGTGACGTCCACTCACAGAGTTACATCTGTATTTCGTGGATGTGTTTGCTAGGCTTATTTCTGTGGAATCTGAGAATTGATATTTCGGATCCCTTTGAAGAATATAGGGCCAAAGGAAATATCCTCCGATAACAAAGAGAAAGAAGCTTTCTGAGAAACATCTTTGTGTTCTGTGAAATCATCTCACAGAGTTACAGCTTTCCCATCCAGAAGCCTTTGACTAAGCCTGTTCTTGTGGAATTGGCAAAGTGATATTTTGATGCCCATGAAGGGCTATGGTGAAAAAGGAAATATCCTCAGATGAAATCTGGAAAGAAGCTTTCTGAGAAACTGCTTAGTGTTCTGTTAATTCATCTCATAGAGTTACAGCTTTCCCCTCCAGAAGTCGTTCGCTAAGCCTCTTCTTGTGGAATTGGCAAAGTGATATTTTCAAGTTCATAGAGGGCTATGCTGAAAAATAGAATGTCCTCAGAGAAAAATTGGAAAGAAGCTTTCTGAGAAACTGCTTTGTGATGGGTGACTTCCACTGAGAGAGTTACATCTGTATTTCCTGGATCTGCTTGCTTGCCTTATTTCTGTGGAATCTGAGAACTGATATTTCGGATCCCTTTTTAGACTACAGGGCCAAAGAAATATCCTTCGATAACAAAGAAAAAGAAGCTTTCTGAGAAACTGCTTAGTGTTCTCTTAATTCATCTCACAGAGTTACAGCTTTCCCCTCCAGAAGCCGTTCGCTACGCCGGTTCTTGTGGAATTGGCAAAGTGATATTTGGAAGCCCATAGAGGGCTACGGTGAAAAAGAGAGTATCCTCAGAGACAAACTGGAAAGAAGCTTTCTGAGAAACTGCTTTGTGATGTGTGACTTCCACTCACAGAGTTACATCTGTATTTTGTGGATCTCTTTGCTAGCCTTATTTCTGTGGAATCTGTAAACTGATATTTAGAATCCGTTTGAAGACTATAGCGTGAAAGGAAATATCGTCCGATAACAAATAGAAAGAAGCTTTCTGAGAAACCGCTTAGTGTTCTATTAATTCATCTCACTGAATTACAGATTTCCCCTCCAGAAGCCTTTTGCTAAGCCTGTTCTTGTGGAATTGGCAAAGTGATATTTGGAAGCCCAGAGAGGGCTATGGTGAAAAAGAGAGAATATACTCGAGAAAACTGGAAGGAAGCTTTCTCAGAGCTGCTTTTATGATGTGTGACTTCCACTCACAAAGTTACATCTGTATATGCGTGGATCTCTTTGCTCACCTTATTTCTGTGGAATCTGAGAACAGATGTTCGTATCCCTTTGAAGAATATAGGGCTAAAGGAAATATCTCCGATATAAAGAGAAAGAAGCTTTCTAAGAAACTTCTTTGTTTCTGTGAAATCATCTCACAGAGTTACAGCTCTCCCCTCAAAGTCTTTTGATAAGACAGTTCTTGAAAATTTGCAAAGTGATATTTGGAAGCCCATAGAGGGCTAGGTGAAAAAGGAAATATCCTCCAGAAGAAATCTGGAAAAGCTTTCTGAGGAGACTGCTGAGTGTTCTGTCAGTTCATCTCACAGAGTTACAGTTTCCCCCTCAAGAAGCCGCTCGCTAAGCCTGTTCTGTAGAAATTCGCAAAGTGATATTTGGGAAGCCCATACAGGGCTATGGTGAAAGAGACTATCCTCAGAGAGAAAAGTGGAAAGAAGCTTTCTGAGAAACTGGTTTGTGATGTGTGACTTTCCTCCACAGAGTTACATTGTATTTCGTGAATCTCTTGCTAACCTTATTTCTGTGGAGTCTGAGAACAGATATATCGGATCCCTTTGAAGACTATAGGGCCAAAGGAAATATCCTCCGATAACAAAGAAAGAAACTCTCTGAGAAACTTCTTTGTGTTCACTAATGAAATCATCGCTGGAAGTAACATCTGTGTTTTGTGGATCTCTTTGCTAGCCTTATTTCTGTGGGAAACTGAGAACAGATATTTGGATCCCTTTAAAGACTATAGGGCCAAAGGGAAGTATCCTCCGATAACAAAGAGAAAGAAGCTTTCTGAAACTTCCTTGTGTTTTGTGAAATCATCTCACAGAGCTACAGCTTTCCCCTCAAGACGACTTCGCTAAGACAGTTCTTGTGTAATTTGTAAGAAGTATTTGGAAGCCCAGAGGGCTAAGGTGAAAAAATATCCTCAGATGGAAATCCAGGAAAGAAGCTTTCTGAGAAACTGCTTAGTGTTCTGTTAATTCATCACACAGAGTTATAGCTTTCACCTCAGAATCTGCTCAGTAAAGCCTGTTCTTGTAAGAATTCCTAAAAGTGATATTTGGAAGCCCACATAAGAGCTATGAGTTGAAAAAGAAAATATCCTCAGAGAAAAACTGGAAAAAGTTTTCTGAGAAACTGCTTAGTGTTCTGTGTTCATCTCACCTAATTACAGCTTTCCCCTCAAGCCGCACTCGCTAAGCCTGTTTTGTGGAATTCGCAAGGTGATGTTGCAGCCCATAGAGGGGCTATCGTGAAAAAATATCTATCAGATGAAACCCGGAAGAAGCTTTTTTGAGAAATTTTGCTTAGTGTTCTGTTAATTTATCTCACAGAGTTACAGCTTTCCCTTCAAGAGTCACTAAACTAAAGCCTGTTCTTGGAATTCGCAAAGTGATATTTGCAGAATCCTTAGGGTTATGGTGAAAAATATCCTCAGATAAAGAGAGTGGAAAGGCTTTCTGAGAAACTGCTTTGTGATGTGTGAGTTCCACTCCACAGAGTTACAACTTCTGTATTTCCTGGATCTCTTTGCTGGCCTTATTTCTGTGGAATGTGAGAACAGATATTTCGGATCCTTGAGACTATATGGCCAAAGGCAATATCCTCGGTAACAAAGAGAAAGAAGCTTTTGAGGAGAAACTTGCTGTGTTCTGTGAAATCATCTCCACAGAATTACAGCTTTCCCCTCAAGGAATCCTTTAATTCAAAGACAGTTCTTCAAGAATTTGCAAAGTGATATTTGAGTATAGAGGGCTATGGTGAAAAAGGAAATATCCTCAGATGGAAATCGGGGAAGAGGCTTTCTGAGAAACTGAGTGTTCTGTCAATTCATCTCCACAGGTTAGCTTTCCCCTCAAGAAGCCGCTCGCTAAGCCTGTTCTTGTGGAATTACAAAGAAATTTGGAAGCCCATAGAGGCTATGGTGAAAAATAAAATATCCTCAGAGAAAACAAGAGAAAGAAGCTTTCTGAAACTGCTGTGATGTGTGAGTTCACTCACAGAGTTACAACTGTATTTCGTGGATCTCTTGCTAGCCTTATTTCTGTGGAATCCTGAAGGTAGATGTGGGATCCCTTTGGCGACTATAGGGCCAAGAAAATATACTCAGTAACAAAGAGAAAGAAGCTCTCAGAAACTTCTTTGTGTTCTGTGAAATCTCACATCTCCACCAGAGTTACAGCTTTCCGTCAAGAAGCCTTTACTTAAAGACATTTCTTGTAGATTTGCAGAGTTACGTTTGGAAGCCCATAGGGGCTATGGTGAAAAAAGGAAATATGGAATCAGATGGAAATCTGGAAAAAAGTTTTCTGAGAAACTTCACTTAGTGTTCTTTTAATTCATCTCACAGAGTTACAGCTTTTCCCTTCGAGGCCTCTTTCGCTTCAGCCTGTTCTTGCAGGAGATTACATAAAGAAATTTAGGCCATGAGGGGCTATGGTGAAAAAAGAAAAGTATCCTCAGAGAAAAAAAATGAAAGAAGCTTTCTGAGAAACTGCTTTGTGATGGCTGTGACTTACTCGGTTATCTATATTTCGTGGATCTCTTTGCTAGCCTTATTTCTGTGGAATCTGAGAACAGATATTTCTTGGATCCCTTTGAGAGACTATAGGGCCAAAGGAAATATCCTCAATAACAAAGAGAAAGCTTTCTGAGAAACTTCCTTGTGTTTTGTGGAATCATCTCAGAGAACAGAGCTTTCCCCTCAAGGCGACTTCCTTCAAAGACAGTTCTTGTGGAATTTGCAAAGTGATATTTGGGAAGCCCAGAGGGCTAAAGGTGAAAAGGAAATATCCTCGAATGAAATCTGGACAGAAGCTCTGAGAAACTGCTTGAGTGTTCATATTAATTCATCACAGGGTTATAGCTTTCACCTCAAGAATCCTTCATTAAGCCTGTTCTTATGGGGTCATAAAGTGATATGTGGAAGCCATAGAGAGCTATGGTGAAAAAGAAAATATCCTCAGAAAAACTGGAAAGAAGATTTCTGAGGAAACTGCTTAGTGTTCTGTTAATTCATCTCACCCTAGTTACAGCTTTCCCTCAGAAGCCACTCAGCTAATCCTGTTTTTGTAGGTCAAACAAAGAGAAAGAAGCTTTCTGAGAAACTTCTTTGTGTTCTGTGAAATCATCTCACAGAGTTACATCTGTGTTTTGTGGATCTCTTTGCTAGCCTTATTTCTGTGGAAACTGAGAACAGATATTTCGGATCCCTTTGAAGACTATAGGGCCAAAGGAAGTATCCTCCGATAACAAAGAGAAAGAAGCTTTCTGAGAAACTTCCTTGTGTTTTGTGAAATCATCTCACAGAGCTACAGCTTTCCCCTCAAGACGACTTTCGCTAAGACAGTTCTTGTGTAATTTGTAAAGTGATATTTGGAAGCCCAGAGAGGGCTAAGGTGAAAAAGGAAATATCCTCAGATGAAATCAGGAAAGAAGCTTTCTGAGAAACTGCTTAGTGTTCTGTTAATTCATCACACAGAGTTATAGCTTTCACCTCAAGAATCTGCTCGATAAGCCTGTTCTTGTAGAATTCGCAAAGTGATATTTGGAAGCCCATAGAGAGCTATGGTGAAAAAGAAAATATCCTCAGAGAAAAACTGGAAAGAAGTTTTCTGAGAAACTGCTTAGTGTTCTGTTAATTCATCTCACCTAATTACAGCTTTCCCCTCAAGAAGCCACTCGCTAAGCCTGTTTTTGTGGAATTCGCAAGGTGATATTTGTAGCCCATAGAGGGCTATCGTGAAAAAGAAAATATCCTCAGATGAAACCCGGAAAGAAGCTTTTTGAGAAACTGCTTAGTGTTCTGTTAATTTATCTCACAGAGTTACAGCTTTCCCTTCAAGAAGTCGTTCGCTAAGCCTGTTCTTGTGGAATTCGCAAAGTGATATTTGGAAATCCTTAGAGGGTTATGGTGAAAAAGAAAATATCCTCAGATAAAAATTGGAAAGAAGCTTTCTGAGAAACTGCTTTGTGATGTGTGAGTTCCACTCACAGAGTTACAACTGTATTTCCTGGATCTCTTTGCTGGCCTTATTTCTGTGGAATGTGAGAACAGATATTTCGGATCCCTTTGAAGACTATATGGCCAAAGGCAATATCCTCCGATAACAAAGAGAAAGAAGCTTTTGGGGAGAAACTTC
>NW_022161763.1:0-11322 GCF_008728515.1 Papio anubis
TGAATGTGGTCACCTGCACTTCAGCTCAGGAGTCCTGCAAAAGACAGAGGAGAGTGTTGTTTTCAACCTGGTTCTACCAACAGTTTCTTTTCGCGTCTTTCCAGGACTCCGATGAGAGCACTGCAGGAAAAAGAAAAACAAGTTCATGAGTCTCCCAGAGCCAACAGTCCCGCAGAGCACAGGCCTTTTCTAAGTGTAGAGGAGGAGTTTTGGTGTAAATTGCCTGATCAGAAATTTGGATCCAAAGTATTTCCTATTATTTCTGTCTCATGCCTTATCACCTCTATCATCATTCTAGTGTGTCCGGAGTTTGTTCCTTCAGGTGGGTTTGTGGTCTCACTGACTTCTAGAACGAAGCGACAGACCTTCGTGGTGAGTGTTACAGCTCTTAAAGGTGGCACCGACCCAAAGAGTGACCAGCAGCAAGATTTATGGTCAAGAGCAAAAACACAAAGCTTCCACACCATGGAAGGAGACCTGAGCAGTTTGCCGCTGCTGGCTGGGGTGACCAGCTTTTATTCCCTTATTTGTCCCCACCCATGTCCTGCTGATTGGTCCATTTTAAAGAGTGTCGATTGGTCCATTTTAAAAAGTGCTGATTGGTCCATTTTACAGAGTGATGTTTGGTCCATTTTACAAACATCTAGCTAGCCACAGAACACCGATTGGTGTGTTTTTACAGAGCATTGATTGGTGCATTTTAAAAACCTCTTGTAAGAGAATTCTCCAAGTCCCCACCCAACCCAGAAGTCCACCTGGCTTTACCTCTCCTTAGGGAAACCGGATCTGTTTGTAAAAGAGGATTAAAAGGTATTACCTGTTGGTTGAAGTCCAGAGTGTCCTGGGAAAAAGAGAAAAAGATATACACTTAAAAGATATGGAAGCAAATCTGGCCTCCAACACAGATTTCTCTAACAACACAACCCACACCAACCAGGGCAGACAGGAGCAGAAACAGACCATGTGACCCATGAAGCATGACGTGTCTGTCACAGGATCCAGTGTAATTGCATTAGCCTTAGTGGCTCTTCCTTAATTTGCTCCAGGATCTCAAACCAAAGGACCCCTACTTGTTAACCTTCCTCTTGTCTCTGCAGGCCACAAGCTATTATGCTTTGACATAGTAACCATGCACTGATGATTTCTGGATTAGCAGGACATTCGAGCCGTTTGGGGAAAGAAAATCTTTGTTCAGGGCCACTCATATACTGAGAACTAACCTCAGCAAAGCCATAGTTCCTCCTCCAGAAAAGCCTATGGAGAGAGCCAGCTACCAAAGGCTTCTCACCTTTCTGATTCCTGAAGTAGATGAACAGCCCGGCCCCAAGGAAGAGCAGGCCCAGCACAAAGCCCCCGACTCCACTCAGCATCTTGCTCTGTGCAGATTCAGACCGTGCTCCTGAGAGAGGAAGCCAGGTTTAGTGATGTTTATTCCAAACTGAACCTCTTTAATTGAGACTCTAAGATTCAGAGCTTTGAAAATGGGGAAGAAGGCTGCCCCACAAGAACTAAAATAACCGGCCATTTCTGGAGAAAAACAAAGGATTGCAAATCATACTGAACAGTTACAAGGTTCAGACATCAAACTCATTCAAATATTACAGCCTTGATGTAAGGTATGAGTGCAACATCTGATCCACAGAAAGCCTGAGACTCAATGAGGCTAAGTATGAGGCTAAGTAGTTGACCTAGAGTGACAGAGCTAATAAAAGGCAGAGCTGAGATTGGACTCCCCTCATGTCAGGAAGGCCCCTACACTTCTCCTCTTCCCAGATCACAATAAATAACTCAGAACAACAGCATCAGAAACTCAGTCTCAGACCCAGAGACAGGGCCTGGAGCCTGGGGAGAGCGGGTGACCCTGACCTGTGATATCATGGGGGGGGTTAAAAGAGGGACAACCTCTCCTGCCTGGCAGGCATGACTGCTTTCCCCGGGGTACAGGTGTTTTTAGAAACAATTACAGGGCTATCCCCAGTGATATGTGCTGATGGAGATGAGAACATGGAGCAAATGAAAATAGGATGTGGGAGAGGAGAAACCTGACACTCAGGGATTAGTACAGTCCCCTTCTTGGTGGGTGAGAAATGTATGAAGTCAGAAAGCTGCTCACTCCATTCCACTGTGAGAGGGCTGGTCACGCTTGGGTGCTCCACTTGGCAGGTGTAAACCTCTCCACTCCGAGGGACTGTTTCCAGCATCACCAGGGTCTGGAAGGTCCAGTCTCCATTCTGGATCAGGCCTGTGGACACCACCCCAGCCTTCTCTTCCTGGCCGTTCCGGAACCACCTGACTTCAATGCTGCCTGGATAGAAACCACTCACAGAGCAGACCAGGAGGTTGTGGTGCTGCAGGGGCTGGGTCTTTGCAGGATACACAGTCACCTTAGGTTGGACTAGGAGAAAAAAAAGGTACAGGGAATGAGTCAGGAAGACAGAGTAAGTCTCCTTGTTTGGCTGTTTTTCTGCTTCTCTGCAAACCCAGGCTCTGACCTTGACCAGCCCTCAGCACAGCTGGCCATGTGACCTCACAGTGTCATCAGCCTGAAATTTAATCTTGATAGTTAGCACCCATTAGATTTGAGAGATGTTGTGAAAAACTGTGTTTGTTTCTTCATAGCTTGAAATTGGGATGCATTGTCAAAGTGTTTATAAATCTTTGAAAGTACAGAGTGTAGTAATTAATACTGATATCTGAGCCTGGTTGCCTGGTTCAAATCCAAGGTCTGCCTTTTACTGGTTGATCCTGACAGAGTTTTTTGATTCTTCTGTGCTCAACTTTGTCACCTACAATGAAGGATAATTATACTAATTTAGCTCTTGGAGTTATATGAGGATTAATGCACATAAAATATATAAAACGATGACTGAAGATAGCCTTCAATTTATGAGGTCAGAAGCTTCTCACTCCATTCCCCTGTGAGAGGACTCATCACACGTGGGTGCTCCACTTGGCACCTATTTTTCATTCTTGTACACCGTGACAGAAAATATGATTTAAAGCAATGTGGATAGACAAAGGGACAGAGCTGGGTCTCCTCATGAGGAAACCGAGTGTGAATTTTTAGGAATACTGCCGCCATGCACTCACACCTTAGAACACCACAGAAATGGTTCTGCCCCTGGGAAGGTGGGACAGACGGAAATGATTCTCCAAATTTTTTCATTCCTAGAAAAGCATGCGTCCTAAAGCAGAGAGAAGGATTAAGGAACATCATTTTGGTTTTGAAAGCTCTTATATTTACATTTAACTGATCAATGAATCTCCCGTGCAAAACAAGCATTATTATTTTCAGGCCTATCATTGTAAAATGATTTTTCTTTCCAGAATGACACTTGGATTAAGGTAGGGTCTGGGACTCGTTACTTGGGGTGCTTATGCCCAGGAAAATCCCTGACACTAGCACACTCTCAATACGTCCAACTATTTTTTTTTTAGAAGTAAGGAGAAACCTAGAGACAACAATACCATAAAATAGTAGATTTAAGATGGTTTGTAAATCATTAATAAAAATTTTGCAATGTATTTTATTAAATAAAAATGTTCACATTCTTAACATGGAAAAGAATTTTCAAAATCAACATACAAACCACAAACAGGAGCAAATGCTGAATCAAATATCAATAAAGTGTTACTAATCTTAACAGTACGAAGAACCCACAAAGTCACTGAGAAAAATACTAAGCCCTCGAGATATTAGACAGTAGATCATTGTCCGTTCCCTACCAAATACAATAGGGAATTCTTAGAGCAGTAAGTATAATTGGTCAATAAATAGGTCAAAATAATTCAAAAGAATTACAAATAAAAAATATAAATTAAAAATTAACCAGAAACATACATTTTCAACTTTTGGAGAATGTCATAATAAAGGCCAACAAAGGAGAAAGTGAGGTGAGTTGTGTCACAACTATTACATATGAAAGAATAATATGTAACTACTAGAAAACTATTAGCATTATAACAAAATAGTAACTGTGTGAAAACTTTAATTCAAAACGTTAGTTTCACAGTCATTTCTACTATGTAAAAACATACACACTAAAAAATTTAGACCTAAAGAAGCTTCAGAGATGCCTCAGAGATCTCCTCAATTCCCCTAGAAATTAATCTAATGCTTTTACAAAACACACACCACACCTTTTTATTTCAGAGATTACATGAAGGGTGTGTGCCAGGGACAGTCCGGAACTGGCCTCCTCACGTTATCCCGAACCTTCCAGACCCCTCAGCTCTCCTCCCCTAAACCTTCACCCCAACCATACACACCTTACATTTCCCTTCCCTGCGTCTCTAAGGACCCAGGACAATCAAGGTCTCCTCTCTCTCCAGCCCCCTGCACCCACCTCCCATGTCACCTCCCCACAGAGGCCTCCAAGGATAAGAAGCAGCCCCCTCCTGCCTCCCCTCCTACAACTGCCACACAGACAAATCCACACTCTACACACACCTGTGCCCTCAGAATTGCTGGCTCGAGATACAGAGGATTCTAAATGCTCACAGATGGCTCTCTCTCTCACACACACACACTCACACACACACACTCTCACACGCACACTCACACACACACATTCCCAGCTCACAGGGACCCAGGCCCCGCCCCCGCCGCGCTCACCTCGCCGCTGCACTGTGAAGCTCTCACCAACCCCGTAGTTGTATCTGCAGTAATTGTCCACCGCGGTCCGCGCCTGCTCCAGAAAGTCCTTCTGGCTGTTGAAGTACTCCGCGCTACGCCGCCCCAGCTCCGTCACCGCCCGGAACTCCCCCACGTCGCTGTCGAAGCGCGCGTACTCCTCCTGGTTATGGAAGTATCTGTCGAGGAACCGCACCCGCTCCGTCCCGTTGAAGAAATGACACTCACGTTTAGCCTGCTCCAAGAAACGTGCTGTGGGGACACGAAGGATCCGGTCACACGGGCGGCCTCCTGAGAAGACACTGACAGCGACGCCGCCATCCGGGGCTCCTGGGCGGGGTGCGGGCACTGGGAACCTTAACCGGCCCCACCCGCACCGCCCACCAGCAGCCCAGGGGCTCATCCTCCGTCTTCCTGAGGCGAACGGGGGCCTGGGGGGCCAGGCGGGAAAACCCCTTCTGATCCCCAGGCTTTTGGGATCCCCTCCCTGCCTCCAGCCTGTTCTGGAGACCTCTAAGCAGGAGCTGGAGGAGGATCCGCCCAGCACCGCAGCCCGCGCCGCCTCTTCCTGGGAGCCTCCACCCCAAAGACACTCTCTGCTCCTTCCCTCATCCCACATCTTTACGGTTCCTTCAACAGCACCCACCACGATCACTCTGTGAACACTTCTTAGTGATGACCTTGTGTCAGGCCTCTAGGAATCCAAACAAGGGAAAACAGACCTCTCCACTCCGCTGGGGAGCTTAAGGAGCAGGGAAAGTCATGGCCACAAACCAAACACGCTGGAGCTTAGACAGGAATGAGAAATGTCAGAAGTGGGGAGTTCTGGAGCGGAGAATAATAGGATGATCTCAATTACATTAGGGTGCTAGAGAAGGACCCTCTGAAGAGTGACAGTTCAGATGGGACTTGACAGGTTAAGCAGGTGTGAGTCAGGGGGCAGAGTGCAGCCTGTGTGTCTGTTTGGACAAAACGGGGGAGACACATTTCAGGTTTAGGAAATCCCATGTACAAAAACTTGAATTGATGAACTTCTTTAAGAAACTAGAACAAAGTTCACTAAAGCAGAGAGGCTGAGGGGAAGGAGGGTAAAAGATTAGACTGCAGAAATCACAAGAAGCCAGGTATTTAAAAGCCTCGTGTATGGTGTTAGGATTTTGGATTTATACTAAAGACAATGGGAAAGTATCAAAGACTTTTAAGGAGAATAAAACCATGATCCTGGTAAACGTTCACAAATCTTCCTTTGCATTTCTAAATCCACAAAGCTCAGAAATCCAGTTAAAAAAACTTGAAAAACATTTGTTGACAATCTAGGTCCTACCTGAAAAGAATGTTTGGTAGAATTCTGGTCCCAATACAGTGCTATCTTTCCAGAAAATGAACTTGATGAGAACCAAGATTTAATGATTTCCTTGCTTACCAAGCAGTCACTAATCATATCATTTATCATTCACATCATCTTTTTTCTTAATTTCTCTACCACTGGTCCACTAATTATCTGTAGTAATGAATCACAACCACAGCTATTTTATTCCCATTTAATGCCCCAACTAACTCATGTCTTTCAGTCTCCCACTCCCAACAATACTAGCAGGCATCAAATGACCAGCCTTGGCCAGAGGCAGAACTCTCGGTTTTGTAGTCAAGTCCCCTCAGAAAGGGAGAAACCAAGAAAATGACATTCTCATACAGACAGTTTCAAAAATGAGCAGGTCCCCAGACTGTGAGCAAGGCCTGCGGAAATCACCCTCTGCCCTTTAGAAACGATGGTGGAGAGGTGAGCACCCTGGATCAAACAATGCCTATCTTTTCATCCCTAAATTGTCTAAGCACTTTCTTTACAGAGAGAAAGCTAAAAAATAAATGTGTGAAGTTGCTATCACTGTGGCTTGCGTGGGTAGCACTGTAATCCATGTCCGTGTGTCCCACTTAGGGTTGACAGATTTGGCAAATAAAACCAGAGGATGCCCAGGTAAATCTGGATTTCTAATAAATTATGGTTGTGTATCTGAAATTCAGATTTAACTAGGAATCTGTATTTTATTTGGACTCTAGCCCACCTTGCTAGTCAAACCTCAGAAGAAGGAGTGATTTAATACTTCCTTGTGTTCTTCAACACATGACCATTATGGACATACAGAACTTTTAAAATGTAAATGCAAAATGAATGAAAGTTTCTTCTATACATGGGAACTAGCAGCCCTTGCATGTACATGGGGACAGAGCCCCACTCTAAGAAACAACCTGGTACATATGAACATCAGAAATTCTGTCATTATCAATAATTCAGACACAATCAAATCACTACTCACTAATGATGGACAAACTCTCAAACTCTAGAATCAGAAAACCTGAATAAAAAACATGATCTCTTCTACTTGGGTCAATTTTTACCAACCATAAGCCTTTTTGTAACCTATCAAATGCATTTAATAATAGCGTAATCCTCACAGGATTACTGTTAAGTGTAAAATTAAATGATGACTCTTCTGAGCGCTGATTACAAAATAAACACTCAAATACATTCCCATTTTAACTTTTATGATCCCTGTGACTGCAACTCACATTATTTTTTGTATTCCTTAATTCTAAAGCAATTAATATCTTCATCATGATTTTGCAATTGTCTTCTGTTCTTCTATTAGTTTTATAAAGAATTGTCATTCTGAAAACATAGGGCAGAAACACTGGTTTATGTCTAATAATGCACTATACCTGAACAAATCTCACACAAAAGGCATCTGCTGACATAGGAGAAAGGGACTTTCTACATGCTCAGATTTAAACTGCAATCTGATTTCCAGCACTACATTTGTAATACTGGGTTTTACTTATAACCTCTCAATTTTAGATTCCAGAGGTGTATACGTTTTTAAACACCACAGATACAACAGGATCATTATTTAAACTGAATACTGAATTTCATAGGCCTGGTACACAGTCACTGCAAAATGCTACATGGCATATACTGAGGGCAACCGGATTCATTTTATTTATCACTCCATTCTCATGACCTAGAGTAATAACTGGTATATGCTATGTCACTAATAAATATTGGCTGTGTGAAATACTGGCTGGGTGACCTTTTGCATGAGGAGTCATCACTGCACACAGGGGCTCTCTAGTATTTCCTTGCTAATAATGACTGAGCATCTCTGGTTCACAGGTCTTCCTCCTTCTCTTCAGCTTTTTTAGCCTTTTCCTTTAGATCCAGCTGACTCCCTGAACCTAGAGAACAGTCCTTCCCTGAACCTCTCTACTCAAAACAGTCAACCTTAACCTCGTCCTCACTTCTACTCGCTCTTCAAATAGTCCAATCCAGCTTCCTCCCTGGGTACTTGATTGACTGCAAATATCAACTCCACCAAACCCAGGACTTGCTTCTCTGTCACGTTCTCACTTCTCCCTCCTCTTAGTGGTACTCACCACAATTGACCTCTCCCTTCTCCTTGAAAAAAATCTGTTTTCCTTGACCTACACACATTATATTCTCTTGATTTTTCTCCAACATCCTTGAGCTCTTTCTCAGCCCCCTTTGCTGGCCTGTGCCCTCTTCTTTTTTCTCCGCACAATCCATCTCCCTATGTATCCTCTTCCACTACCTGGAATTTAACACACTACACGTACTGATGCCGCCAACATAAA
Organism: Papio anubis; assembly: GCF_008728515.1. NCBI lineage: Eukaryota > Metazoa > Chordata > Mammalia > Primates > Cercopithecidae > Papio > Papio anubis. The sequence continues at coordinate 8,282 of NW_022161763.1, forward strand.
TATCTGAAACCCTGGCCTCACCATGAGCCTCTTAAATGCCACTGACCTTCTGATTTTTCTACATGAATGTCAAAAAATCATCTCAAATTTAAACAAAACTTTTATTTCCAACCACCCACTTCAAGTCATTTCCTCTCATAGTTTTTCCTGTGTCAATAAACACCACCACCACCCACTTATTTGTCAAAACAAAATCCTTAGGAATAAGCTTGATTGTTCCACCCCTTTACAGTAATTCATTAACAAACTAAGCAAAAATAGATGCCAAGTCTGTCCACTTTATCCTTTTCACTGTCTTTATCACTAATGCATTCCATGAAGCCACAAGCTTGTTTTCCCAGGAGAATTCCCTGCTGTGCTCCTAAATAGTCTTCCCGACCACTCGTGAACCCCAACAATCCAATCCCCACAGAGTAGGTAGAATTAATTTTAATAATTGAATATAGGCAGGGTGCAGTGGTTCACGCCTGTGATTCCAGGACTTTGGAAGGCTGAGGTCGGTGGATCATCTGAGGTCAGGAGATAGAGACCATCCTGGCTAACACAGTGAAATCCCATCCCTACTAAAAATACAAAAAATTAGCCATGTGTGGTGGCATGCGCCTGTGGTCCCAGCTACTCGGGAAGTTGAGGCAGGAGAATTGCATGAACCCAGGAGGTGGAGGTTGCAGTGAGCCGAGATTGTGCCACTGCAATCTAGCCTGGGCAACAGAGTGAGATTCCATCACAAAAAAAAAAAAAAAAAAAAAAGGTTGAATATAAATTGACTCTCCTTGTAACCATACAGTAACTTATCATATCTATTTAAATAAAATTCAGTCCGGGCATGGTGGTTCACGCCTGTAATCCCAGCACTTTGGGAGGCCAAGGCAGACAGATTTATCTGAGGTTAGGAGTTCAAGACCAACCTGGTCAACATGGTGATACCCCATCTCTACTAAAAATACAAAAAAAATAGCCAGTATGGTGGTGGGTGCCTGTAATCCCAGCTACTTGGGAAGCTGAGGCAGGAAAATCACTTGAACCCGGGAAGCAGAGGTTACAGTGAACCGAGATTGCACCATTGCACTCCAGCCTGGGCAACAAGAATGAAACTCCGTCGCAAAAAAAATACAATAAATTAAATTAAAAAATAAATAAAAATAAAATAAAATTCAAGTTTTTTACCATGGACATCAGAGCCTATAATGATGAAGCTCCTGACTTCCTCTTTGTGTCCTACCTCATCTTCTGTCTCTCCATTTCCTTGCTTTCTATACGTCAGCCTCTCTAACCTTCTTTCTCTCCCTCCACATAATTTCCCACACCAGGGCTTTCCCCCGATTCGGTCTCCCTGGAACTTTCGTCCCTTAGATCTTCACGACTGTCTGCTTATTTTGTTGTCTCAGTTGAATGTCACTTTCTCAGGTAGAGCTCCCTAAACATATGAACTAAAGTAGGTGAATCCATTTCTCTCTTTCCACAAACCTGATGTCTTTTCTTCAGTGCCCTATGACTCTCTAACATTTTCTTCCTTGTGAAATGCTTATTGGGTTAATGTCTGTCTCCTCTATGCTGGTGTAACTTCCGTGAGAGTCAGGACTCTCTCTATCTTAATCAAATAGAATGATTTGAACCTAGAATGGAGCCCAGGCCACAGTAGCTGCTGAGAAAAAGAAGTGTGGTTTCCATGAATAAACCAGGGTATGGGAACTGATCACTGTGGGGATCCTGGAAAGCAAGAAGGGGCTCAAGCTCCAACACTCTTTCATTTTGATGTCACACTAGACCACTTCTTCTCCTGGTGAGAAATATAGGCAAACTTCTTCTTTCTCCTTCTTCTAGTTGGAAGAAGAATTCACAGATAAAGAAACAGTGATTTAAGAAAAGGGAAATCTTTTTATTAAGAGTCATCTCTTTTTGCCTGGACACAGTGGCTCACATCTATAATCCTAACATGCTGGGAGGCCAAGGCAGGAGGATTGCTTGAGTCCAGCAGTTTAAGACCAGCCTGGGCAACATGGCAAAATTTCATCTCTACCAAAATTACAAAAATTAGCTGGACATGGTTGCCTGCCTGTATTCCCAGCTACTCTGGAGCCTGAAGAGGGAGGATTGCTTGAGCGTGGAAGGCAGACATTGCAGTGAGCCTCAATCGCACCACTGAGCTTCAGCCTGGGTGACAGAGCCAGGCCCTATCTCAAAAAGAAAAAAATTGAGGGGGCGGAGCAAGATGGCCTAATAGGAACAGATCCAGTCTCCAGCTCCCAGCGTGAGCGACACAGAAGACAGGTGATTTTTGCATTTTCAATTGAGGTACTGGGTACATCTCACTAGGGAGTGCCGGACAATCGGTGCTGGTCAGCTGCTGCAGCCCGACCAGCGAGAGCTGAAGCAGGGCGAGGCATTGCCTCACCTGGGAAGCGCAAGGGGGAAGGGAATCCCTTTTCCTAGCCAGGGGAACTGAGACACACAACACCTGGAAAATTGGGTAACTCCCACCCCAATATTGCGCTTTACCAAAGGTCTTAGCAAACGGGCATACCAGGAGATTTTATCCCACACCTGGCAGGGAGGGTCCCACGCCCATGGAGCCTCCCTCATTGCTAGCACAGCAGTCTGTGATCTAATGGCAAGACAGCAGCCAGGCTGGGGGAGGGGTGCCCGCCATTGCTGAGGCTTAAGTAGGTAAACAAAGCCGCTGGGAAGCTGGAACTGGGTAGAGCTCACAGCAGCTCAAAGAGGCCTGCCTGTCTCTGTAGACTTCACCTCTGGGGACAGGGCACAGCTAAACAACAACAACAACAACAAAGCAGCAGAAACCTCTGCAGACACAAACGACTCTGTCTGATAGCTTTGAAGAGAGCAGTGGATCTCCCAACACGGAGGTTGAGATCTGAGAATGGACAGACTGCCTGCTCAAGTGGGTCCCTGATCTCTGAGTAGTCTAACTGGGAGACATCCCCCACTAGGGGCAGACTGACACCCCACACCTCACACGGTGGAGTACACCCAGGAGAGGAAGCTTCCAAAGCAAGAATCAGACAGGTACACTCGCTGTT
>NW_022161764.1:0-11314 GCF_008728515.1 Papio anubis
GTCTTCTGTGTCGCTGGCGCTGGGAGTTGGAGACTGGAGCTGTTCCTATTCGGCCATCTTCGACCCTATAGTCTTAAGAAGGGATCTGAAATATCATTTCTCAGATTTCACAGAAATAACGCTTGCAAAAATCTCCACAAAATACAGCTGTAACTCTGTGAGTGGAAGTCACACATCACAAAGCAGTTTCTCAGAAAGCTTTTTTCCAGTTTTTCTCTGAGGATATTTCCTTTTTCAGCATAGTCCTCTTTGGGCTTCCAGATATCACTTTGCAAATTCCACAAAAACAGTCTTAGCGAATGGCTTCTCGAGGGGAAAGCTGTGACACTGTGAGATGAATAAACAGAACAGTAAGCAGTTTCTCAGAAAGATTCTTTCCAGTTTTTATATGAGGATATATTCTTTTTCACCATAGCCCTCCATGGGCTTCCAAATATCACTTTTCCAATTTCAGAAGAACACACATAGCGAAAGGCTTCTTGAGGGGAAAGCTGTAACTCTGTGAGATGATTTCAAAGAACACAAAGAAGTTTCTCAGAAAGCTTCTTTCTCTTTATTATCGGACGATATTTCCTTTGGCCCTATAGTCTTCCAAGGGATCCGAAATATCAGGTCTCAGATTCCACGGAAATATGGCTAGGAAACAGCTCCATGAAACACAGCTGTAACTCCGTGAGAGGAAGTCACACATCACAAAGCAGTTTCTCAGAAAGCTTCTTTCCAGTTTTTCTCGGAGGCTATTTTCTTTTTCAACCTAGCCCTCTTTGGGCTTCCAGATATCACGTTGCAAATTCCACAAAGAGAGTCTTAGCGAACAACTTCTTGAGGGTAAAGCTGTAACTCTGTGAGATGAATTAGCAGAACACTAGGAAGTTTCTCAGAAAGCTTCTTTCCAGATTTTTTCTGAGAATAGTTTCTTATTCACCACATCCCTCCATGGGCTTCCAAATATCACTTTGCCAATACCACAAGAACAGTCTTAGCAAAAGGCTTCTTGAGGGGAAAGCTGTAACTCTGTGAGATGATTTCACCGACACTAAGCAGTTTCTCAGAAAGTTCTTTCCAAATTTTATCTGAGGATATTTTCTTATTCAGCAAAGCCCTCCATGGGCATCCAAATATCACTTTGCAAATTCCACAAGAACAGGCTCAGCGAAAGGCTTCTTGAAGGGAAAGCTGTAACTCTGTGTGATGATTTCACAGAACACAAAGAAGTTTCTCAGAAAGTCTCTTTCTCTTTTTAATCAGAGGATATTTCCTTTGGCCCTATAGTCTGCCAAAGGATCTGAAATATCAGTTCCCAGATTCCACAGAAATAAGGCTAGCAAACTCCTCCACGAAATACTGCTGTACATCTGTGAGTGGAATTCCCACATCACAAAGCAGTTTCTCAGAAAGCTTCTTTCCAGTTTTTCTCTGAGGATATTTTCTTTTCCACCATAGCCCTCTAGGGGCTTCCAAATATCACTTTGCAAATTCCACAAGAACAGTCTCAGCGAACGGCTTCTTGAGGGGAAAGCTTAAACTCTGTGAGATGAATTAACAGAACACTACGCAGTTTCTCAGAAAGCTTCTTTCCAGTTTTTATCTGAGGATATTTTCTTTTCACCATAGCCCTCCATGGGCTTGCAAATATCACTTTGCCAATTCCACAGGAACAGTCTTAGCGAAAGGCTTCTTGAGGAGAAAGCAGTAAAACTGTGAGATGATTTCACAGAACACAAAGCAGTTTCTCAGAAAGCTTCTTTCTCTTTTTTCTCGGAGGATATTTCCTTTGGCCCTATAGTCTTCCAAGGGATCTGAAATATAAGTTCTCCGATTCCACGGAAATAAGGCTAGCAAACAGCTCCACGAAATAGAGCTGTAACTCTGTGAGAGGAAGTCACTCATCACAGAGCAGTTTCTCAGAAGGCTTCTTTCCAGTTTTTCTCTGAGAATATTTTCTTTTTCATCAGAGCCCTCTATGGGCTTCCAAATATCACTTTGTAAATTAAACAAGAACAGTCTTAGCGAACGGCTTCTTGAGGGGAATGCTGTAACTCTGTGAGATGAATTAACAAAACACTACGCAGTTTCTCAGAAAGCTTCTTTCTCTTTTTTATCGGAGGATAATTCTTTTGGCCCTATAATCTTCAAAAGGATAAGAAATATTAGTTCTCTTATTTCACAGAAATAAGGCTAGCAAACAGCTCCACGAAATATTGTTGTAACTCTGTGAGTGGAAGTCACACATCACAAAGTAGTTTCTCAGAAATCTTCTTTCCAGTTTTTCTCGGAGGATATTTTCTTTTTCACCATAGCCCTCTATGGGTTTCCAAATATCACTTTGCCAATTCCACAAGAACTGTCTTAGCGAAAGGCTTGTTGAGGGGAAAGCTGTAACTCTGTGAGATGATTTCACAGAACAATAAGCATTTTCTCAGGAAGCTTCTTTCCAGGTTTATTCTGAGGATAATTTCTTATTTACCATACGCCTCCATATTCTTCCAAATATCACTTTGACAATTGCACAAGAAACAGTCTTAGCGAAAGGCTTCTTAAGGGGAAAGCTGTAACTCTGTGAGATCATTTCACAGAATACAAAGAAGTTTCTCAAAAAGCTTCTTTCTCTTTTTTTATTGGAGTATATTTCCTTTCGCCCTATACTAAGCAAGGATCAGGAACATTGCCCTGAGATTCCACAAAAGAGGGCTAGCAAACAGCCACATCTAATACTGCTGAAACTCTGAGAGGTGTCGCATCAGCAGTTTCTCAGAAGCTTCTTTCCAAGCCATCTGAGGATATTTCCTTTTCACCATAGCCCTCTATGGCTTCCAAATATCACCAAATTCTAATAAGAATTTACTTAACGATTCTTCAGGGGAAAGCCAACTCTGTGAGATGAATAAAACAGATCACAGAAGCAGTTTCAGAGCTTCTTTCCAGTTTTTAATCTGAGGATATTTCTTTTCACCATTGCCCTCCATGGTTCCAAACACGTTTCGCAACTCACACAGCCCATATTCTCTTTGCAAAGATGATTTCAGAGGACACAAGGAAGTTTCTTGGAAAGCTTCTTTCTCTTTTCAATCAGAGGATATTTCGTTTGGCCCTAGAGTCTTCCAAGACGTCCGAAATTTTAGTTCTCAGATACCACAAAAAAAAAAAAGGCTTGCAAACAGCTACACGAATACGGCTGTAACTCTGTGAGTGGAAGTCACACATCGCAAAGCAGTTTCTCTGAAAGCTTCCTGCCAGGTTTTCTCTGAGGATATTTTTTTTTCACCATAGCCCTCTATGGGCTTCCAAATATCACTTTGCAAATTCCACAAGTACAATCTTAGCGAACGGCTTCTAAAAGGGCAAAGCTGTCACCCTGTGAGATGAATTAAGAGAACACGATCAGTTTCTCACAAAGATTCTTTCCAGCTTTTTTCTGAGGATATTCTCTTTTTCACTATAGCCCTCTATGGGCTTCCAAATATCACTTTGTCAATTCCACAAGAACAGTCTTGGCCAAAGACTTCTTGATGGGAAAGCTGTAATTCTGTTAGCTGAATTAACAGAACACTAGGCAGTTTCTCAGAAAGCTTCTTTCCAGGTTTTATCAGAGGATATTATCTTTTTCACCATAGATCTCCATGGACTTCCAAAAATCACTTTGCAAATTCCACAAGAACAGTCTTAGCGAAAGGCTTCTTGAGGGGAAAGCTGTAAATCTGTGCGATGATTTTACAGAACACAAAGAAGTTTCTCAGAAAGCTTCCTTCTCTTTTTATCAGAGGATGTTTCCTTTGGCCCTATAGTCTTCCAAGGGATCGAAAACATCCGTTCTCAGATCCCACAGCAATAACGCTAGCAAACACCTCCAAGAAATACTGCTGGACCTCTGAGAGAGGAATTCCCACATCACAAAGCAGTTTCTCAGAAAGCTTCTTTCCAGTTTTTCTCTGAGGGTATATTCTTTCTCACCATAGCTCTCTACGGTCTGCCAAATATCACTTTGCAAATTCCACAAGAACAGTCTCAGCGAATGGCTTCTTGAAGGGAATGCTCTAACTGTGTGAGATGAATTAACAGAACACTAAGCAGTTTCTCAGAAAGCTTCTTTCCAGTTTTTATCTGAGGATATTTTCTTTTCACCATAGCCCTCCATGGGCTTGCAATTATCACTTTGCCAATTCCACAAGAACAGTCTTAGCGAAAGGCTTCTTGAGGGGAAAGCAGTAAATCTGTGAGATAATTTCACAGAACACAAAGTAGTTTCTCAGAAAGCTGCTTTCTCTTTTCTACCAGAGGATATTTCCTTGGGCCCTATAGTTTTCAAAAGGATTTGAAATATCAGTCCTCAGATGCCACAGCAATAAGGTTAGCAAAGAGCTCCACGAAATACAGGTGTAACTCTGTGAGTGGAAGTCACATCTCACAAAGCAGTTTCTCAAATGTTCTTTCCAGTTTTTCTCTGAGGATATTTTCTTTTTCACCATAGCCCTCTATGGGCTTCCAAATATCACTTTGCCAATTCCACAAGAACAGGCTTAGCGAAAGGCTTCTGGAGGGCAAAGCTGTATCTCTGTGAGATGATTTCACAGAACACAAGGAAGTTTCTCAAAAAGCTTCTTTCTCTTTTTTATCGGAGGATATTTCCCTTAGCCCTATAGTCTTCAAAGGGATCCAAGTGATCACTTCTCAGATTCCACAGTAATAAGGCTAGCAAAAAGCTCCTCGAAACACAACTGTAACTCTGTGCGTAGAAGTCACACCTTACAAAGGAGTTTCTCAGAAAGCTTCTATCCAGTTTTTTTCTGAGGGTATTTTCTTCATCACCATGGCTCTATATGGGATCCAAATATCACTTTACAAATTCCACAGGAACAGTCTCAGCGAACCGCTCCTTGAGGGGAAAGCTGTAACTCTGTGAGATGATTTCTCAGAAAACAAAGGAGTTACTCAGAAAGCTTATTTGTCTTTGTTATGGGAGGATATTTCCTTTGGCCCTATATTCTTCAAAGGGATCCGAAATATCACTTCTCATATTCCACAGAAATAAGGCTAGCAAACAGCTCCTCGAAATACAGCTGTAACTTTGTGAGTGGAAGCCACACATCACAAAGCAGTTTCTCAGAAATCTTCATTACAGTGTTTCTCCGAGGATATTTTCCTTTTCACCACAGCCCTCTATGTGCTTCCAAATATCATTTTGCAAATTTCACAAGAACAGTCTTAGTGAACGGCATCTTGAAGGGAAAGCTGTAACTCTGTGAGATGAATTAACAGAACACTAAGCAGTTTCTCACAAATCTTCTTTCCTGTTTTTATCCGAGGATATTTTCTTTTTCACCATAGCCCTCCATGGGCTTCCAAATATCAATTTACCAATCCAGAAGAACAGTTAGCGAAAGGCTTCTTGAGGGGAAAGCTGTAACTCTTTGAGGTGATTTCACAGAACCCAAAAAAGTTTCTCATAAAGCTTCTTTCTCTTTTTTATCCGAGGATATTTCCTTTCGGCCCTATAGTCTTATAAATGATTCGAAATATCAGTTCTCAAATTCCACAAAAAAAGGCAGGCAAACAGCTACACAAAATACAGCTGTACCTCTGTGAGTGGAAGTCACACGTCGCAATACCGATTCTCAGAAACTTTCTTTTCAGTTGTTCTCTGAGTATATTTTCTTTTTCACCATAGGCCTCTATGGGCTTCCAGGTATCACTTTGCAAATTACACAAGAACAGTCTTACGAACGGCTTCTTGAGGGGAAAGCTGTAACTCTCTGAGATGAATTAACAGAACAGAAAGTAGTTTCTCAGAAATCTTCTTTCTCTCTTTTATCGGAGGATACTTCATTTGGCCCTAGAGTCTTCCAAGGGATCTGAAATATCAGTTCTCACATTCCACAGAAATAAGGCTAGCAAACAGATCCACGAAATACAGCCGTAACTCTGAGAGTGGAAGTCACACATCACAAAGCAGCTTCTTAGAAAGCTTCTTTCCAGTTTTTATCTGAGGATATTTTCTTTTCACCATAGCCCTCCATGGGCTTCCAAATATCACTTTGCCAATTCCACAAGAACAGTCTTAGCGATTGGCTTCTTGAGGGGAAAGCTGTAACTATGTGAGATGAATTAAGAGAACTCTAAGGAGTTTCTCAGAAAGCTTCTTTTCAGTTTTTCTCTGAGGATATTTTCTGTTTCACCATAGCCCTCCACGGGCTTCCAAATATCACTTTGCAAATTCCACAAGAACAGTCTTATAGACAGGCCTCTTGATGGGAAAGATGTAACACTGAGATTATTTCACAGAACGCAAAGAAGTTTCTCAGTAAGCTTCTTCCTCTTTTTAATCAGAGGATATTTCCTTTGGCCCTATAGTCTTCAAAGGGATCCGAAATATCAGTTCTCAGATTCCACAGAAATAAGGCTAGCAAACAGCTACACGAAATACAGCTGTAACTCTGTGAGAGGAAGTCTCACATTGCAACCAGTTTCTCAGAAAGAATCTTTCCAGTTTTTCTCTGAGGATATTTTCTTTTTCACCTTAGCCCTCCATGGGCTTCCAAATATCACTTTGTAAATTCCACAAGAACAGTCTTAGCGAACGGCTTATTGAAGGAAAAGCTATAACTCTGTGATATGAATTAAGAGAACACTAAGCAGTTTGTCATAAAGTTCTTTCCACTTTTTTTCTGAGGATATTTTCTTTTTCACCGAACGCCTCCATGGGCTTCCAAGTATCCCATTGCCAATTCCACAAGAACAATCTTAGCGAAATTCTTCTTCATAGGAAAGCTGTAACTCTGTGAGATGATTCCACAGAACACAAAGAATTTTCGCAGAAAGCTTCTTTCTCTTTTTTATCAGTGGATATTTCCTTTGGCCCTACAGCCTTCACAGGGATCCGAAATATTAGTTCTCAGATTCCACAGAAATAAGGCTAGGAACAGCTCCACGAAATACAACTGTAATGCTGAGAGTGGGAGTCGCACATCACATAGCAGTTTCTCAGAAAGCTTCTTTCCACTTTTTCTCTGGGGATATTTTCTTTTTCATCATAGACCTCTATGGGTTTCCAAATATCACTTTGCAAATTCCACAAGAACCATCTGAGCGAACGGCTTCTTCAGGGGAAAGCTGTAACAGTGTGATATGAATTAACAGAACACTAAGCAGTTTCTCAGAAAGCTTATTTCCAGTATTTATCTGAGGATAGTTTCTTTTTCACCATAGCCCTCCATGTTCTTCCAAATATCATTTTGCAAATTCCACAAGAACAGTCTTAGCGAAAGGCTTCTTGAGAGGAAAGCTGTAACTCTGAGATGATTTCACAGAACACAAAAAGTTTCCCCAAAAGCTTCTTTCTCTTTTTTATTGGAGGATATTTCCTTTGGCCCTGTAGTCCTCAAAGGGATCCGAAATATCAGTTCTCAGATTCCACAGAAATAACGCTAGTTTACAGCACCACAAAATACAGCTGTAACTCGGTAAGTGAAAGTCACACATCGCAAAGCATTTTCTCAGAAAGCTTCTTTCCATATTTTCCTGAGGATATTTTCTTTTTCACCATAGCCCTCTCTGGCTTCCAAATATCCCTTTGCACGTTCCACGAGAACAGTCTTAGCGAACGGCTTCTTGAGGGGAAAGCTGTAACTCTGTGAAATGAATTAACAGAACACTAAGCAGATTGTCAAAAAGCTTCTTTCCATTTGTTATCTGAAGATATTGTCTTTTTCACCATAGCCCTCCTTGGGCTTCCAAATATCAATTTGCAAATACCACAAGAACAGTCGTAGTGAACAGCTTCTTGAAGGGAAAGATGTAACTCTGTGAGATTAGTAAACAGACCACTATGTAGTTTCTCAGAATGCTTCTTTCCAGTTTTTCTCTGAGGATATTTACTTTTTCACCGTAGCCCTCCATGGGCTTCCGAATATCACTTTGAAGATTTCGCAAGAACAGTCTTAGCGAAGGCCTTCTTGAGGGGAAAGCTGTAACACAGTGAGATGAATTCACAGATCACAAAGTAGTTGCTCAGAAAGCTTCTTTCTCATTTGATGGGATGATATTTCCTTTGGCCCTATAGTCTTCAAAGGGATCCGAAATATCAGTTCTCAGATTCCACTGAAATAAGGCTAGCAAACAACTAAACGAAATACAGCTGTAAGTCTGTGAGTGGAAGTCACACATCACAAAGCAGTTTCTCAGGTAATTTCATTCCAGTTTTTCTCTGAGGATATTTTCTTTTTCACTATGGCCCTCTAAGGGCTTCCAAATATCACTTTGCAGATTCCACAAGAACAGTCTTAGCGAATGGCTTCTCGAAGGGAAAGCTGTAACTCTGTGAGGTGAAATAACAGACCACTAAGCAGTTTCTCAGAAAGCATCTTTCCAGTTTTTATCTCAGGATATTTTCTTTTTCACCATAGCCCTCCATGGGCTTCCAAATATCACTTTGCCAATTCCACAAGAACAGGCTTAGCGAAAGGCTTCTTGAGGGGAAATTTGTAACTCTGTGAGATGATTTTACAGAACACAAAGTTTCCCAGAAAGCTTCTTTCTCTTTTTTATCGGAGGATATTTCCTTTGGCCCTATGTTCTTCAAAGGATCCGAAATATCAGATCTCAGATTCCACAGAAATAAGGCTATCAAACAGCTCCACGAAATACAGCTTTAACTCTGTGAGTGGACGTCACACATCACAAAGCAGTTTCTCAGAAAGTTTCTTTCCAGTTTTTCTCTGAGGATATTTTCTTTTTCACCATAGCCCTCCAAGGGCTTCCAAATATCACTTTCCAAATTCGCAAAGAACAGTCTTAGCGAACGGCTTCTGGAGGGGAAAACTGTAACTCTGTGAGATGAATTAACAGAACACTAAGCAGTTTCTCAGACTGCTTCTTTCCAGTTTTTATCTGAGGATATTTTCTTTTTCACCATAGCCCTCCTTGGGCTTCCAAATATCACTTTGCAAATTCCACAAGAACAGTCTTAGCGAACGACTTCTTGAGGGTAAAGCTGCAACTCTGTCAGATGATTTCACAGAACCCAAAGATGTTTCTCAAAAACATTCTTCCTCTTTTTTATCGGAGGATATTTCCTTTTTCCCTATAGTCTTCAAAAGGATTCGAAATATCAGTATTGGGATTCCACTGCAATAAGGCTAGCAAACAGCTCCGCGAAATACATCTGTATTCTGTGATTGGAAGTCACACATCACAAAGCAGTTTCTCAGAAAGCTTCTTTATAGTTTTCCTCTGAGGATATTTTGCTTTCACCATAGCCCTCCATGGGATTCCAAATATCACTTTGAAAATTCCACAAGAACAGTATTAGCCAACGGCTTCTTGAGGGGTCAGTTGTAACTCTGTGAGTCGAATTAACAGAACACTACGCAGTTTAACAGAAAGCTTCTTTCCAGTTTTTATCGGAGGATATTATCTTTTTCACCATTACCCTCCATGGGATTCTAAATAATACTTTGCAAATTCAACATGAACAGTCTCAGCGAAAGGCTTCTTGAAGGGAAAACTGGAACTCTGTGAGATGATTTCACAGAACACAAAGAAATTTCTCAGAAACCTTCTTTCTCTTTTCTATCAGAGGATATTTCCTTTGGCCCTACAGTCTTCAAAGGGTTCCAAAGTATCAGTTCTCAGATTCCACAGAAATAAGGCTAGCAATCAGCTCCACGAAATACAACTGTAACTCTGTGAGTGGAAGTCACACATCGCAAAGCAGTTTCTCCGAACGCTTCTATCCAGTTTTTCTCTGAGGATATTTTCTTTGTCACCATAGCCCTCTAAGGGCTTCCAAATTTCACTTTGGAAATTCCACAAGAACAGGCTTAGCGAACGGCTTCTTGAGGGGAAAGATGTAACTCTGTGAGATGAATTAACTGTACACTAAGCAGTTTCTCAGAAAGCTTCCTTCCGGTTTTTATATGAGTATATTTCCTTTTTCACCATAGCTCTCCATGGGCTTCCAAATATCACTTTGCAAATTCCACAAGAACAGTCTTAGAGATAGGCTTCTTGAGGGGAAACAAGTAACTCTATGAGATGATTTTACAGAACACAAAGAAGTTTCTAATAAAAATTTTTCTCTTTTTTATCGGAGGATATTTCCTTTGGCAATATATTCTTCCAAGGAATCCGAACTATCAGTTCTCAGATTCCACAGAAATAATGCTAGCAAACAGCTCCACGAAAAACAGCTATAATTCTGTGAGTGGAAGTCAAACATCTCAAAGCAGTTTCTCTGAAAACTTCTTTCCAGTTTTGCTCTGAGGATATTTTCTTTTTCAACATAAGCCTCCATGAGCTTACAAATATCACTTTGCCAATTCCACAAGACCAGTCTTAGCAAACGGCTTCTTGAGGGGACAGCTGTAACTCTGTGAGATGAATTAACAGAAGCCTAAGCAGTTTCTCAGAACGTTTCTTTCCAGTTTTTATCTGAGGATATTTTCTTTTTCAACATAGCCCTGCGTGAGCTTCCAAATATTACTTTGCAAACTCCAGCAGAACAGTCTTAGCGAATGGCTTCTTGAGAGGAAAGCTGTAACTCTGTGGGATGATTTCACGGAACACAAAGAAGTTTGTCAGAAAGCTTTTTTCTCTTTTCTATTGGATTATATTTTCTTTGGCCCTATACCCTTCAAAGGGATCCGAAATATCAGTTCTCAGATTCCACAGAAAAAAGCTAGCCAACAGCTCCTCGAAATATTGCTGTAACTCTGTGAGTGGAAGTCACACATCACAAAGCAGTTTCTCAGAAAGCTTCTTTCCAGTTTTTGTCTGAGGATATTTTCTTTTTCACCATAGCCCTCTATGGCCTTAAAAATATCAATTGGCAAATTCCACAAGAAGAGGCATAGAGAACGGTTTGTTGAGGGGAAAGATGTAACTCTGTTAGATGATTTCACAGAACACTAATCAGTTTCTCTTCTTGCCAGTATTTATCAGAGGATATACCCTTTTTCAGCACAGCCCTCCATGGGCTTCAAAATATCATTTGGCAAATTCCACAAGAACAGGTTTAGCGAACGGATTCTTGAGGGCAATGATGTAACTCTGTGAGAAGAATTAACAGAACACTAAACAGTTTCACAGAAAGCTTCTTTACAGTTTTTATCTGAGGATATTTTCTTTTTCACCATAGCCCTCCATGGGCTTGCAAATATCACTTTGCATATTCCACAAGAACAGTCTTAGCGAAAGGCTTCTTGAGGGGAAAGCTGTAACTCTGTGAGATGATTTCACAGAACCCAAGGAAGTGTCTCAGAAAGCTTCTTTCCCTTTTTTATCAGACGATATTTCCTTTGGCCCTATAATCTTCAAAGGG
>NW_022161765.1:0-11307 GCF_008728515.1 Papio anubis
CTGCTATCCCCACAGATCTCTCTTGGGCTCATCCTGCGCCTGTGGGATGTGTATTTGCTGGAAGGAGAACAAGTGTTGATGCCGATGACAAGCATTGTCTTTAAAGTTCAGAGGAGTAAGTGTACATGTGCCCAGTGGGGCCTGGGAAGCCCTGGGGTCAGACCCAGACTGTCCAGAGGCCAGCTTCCTCACACTGTCCTCATGATCCTCTGTTCTGGTCTGGAGGGAGGTCTGGCCAGGTGGGCTGGGCAGGGCACAGTGACACCGAGCCCGTCCCCCACATGACCCAGATGAAAGTCAGGAGTGTTGTGAGCACTTCCTTGCCCAGGTGGCCCTCCAGCCACAGGCTCTTGTGCACATCTGGGCCCCTGGGGTGGCCACAAAAGGATCCAGCACTGCCCAGTGGGAGACTGAAGTGGCCACGAGGTATCAGCTGTACCCCCTCCCAGGGAACTCTCCTGGCCTGATGTCCACCCTATCCCTAGAGCGCCTCGTGAAGACATCCAGGTCTGGCCTGTGGGCACGGTTTCGGAACCAGTTCTTCCATACTTGGGAGTTGGATGATGACGCTGTGCTCAAGCATCTTAGGACCTCTACGAAGAAACTGATGAGGAAGCAAGGGGACCTGCCACCCCCAGGTGGGCTCCAGTGCCATGTCCCCTCCCATGTCACCCTCTGGGGCAGTCAATAGTAGGGGAGTGCCTGAGACCCGCAACCCTACTACCTGGGCCTTCCTCTTCACTTTTTTTTCTCCTCTTCCTCCTGGACTCTAAGTACAGGAGGCCCACCGGTCCTCAGGGCAGGCGCTCAGTGCATGTGTACTGGATGTGTTGTGCCCGCAGGAGGAGGATGTGGGCATGACCGTCCAACAAGCCCCCTCCCACTATCCGCAGTGTCTCTGTCTCCCCCTTATAGGACCCTCTAGGGCACTAGATGAGCCAGACCCATTTGTGGGAAACCTCGCCCCTCCCTGCAAGCAGCCACAGCCTCAGAGAGCAGCAGAGGCCCCTCACTGCTGCACGCTCCTCCAAGGTTGCCGGGACAACCAGCCTTGAGCCAGGGAGACAAGGGAATCGGGTGTCCCTGACCCCAGAGCATTCAGGGAGAGGGCACAGGCAGGACCCCGGGCCCAGAGCCAAGATTTCAGCCTGATGTGGGAACGGTCAGTCCTGGCATGGACTGGACAGCCCAGGAGGGCAGAGGATGACCCATGTCAAGGCCCAATCACCCACTGCGTAGACGGTTCCCCATGAGAGGTTGCAAGGGGCTGGGTGACATCCAAGTCCCCTCCCACCTGAGTTCTTACTGGGGGTATATCCCTGGCCCAACAGCCCTGGGACGAGGGTGTGTGGTAGGAAGCCCCCAGCCAGTCCGAACCCTGGGGGCAGTGCCAGGAGCCACCTGTCATGCCCTGACAGCTTCCCCACGCCAGGTGGCACACACCCCTCCCTCTGGGATCAGCAGACTACAGGCGTGTCCTCAGTGTCAGGCCCCAGGGGCCCCACAGAGAGCCCGAGGACTCCAGA
Source organism: Papio anubis (assembly GCF_008728515.1). Taxonomy (NCBI): domain Eukaryota; kingdom Metazoa; phylum Chordata; class Mammalia; order Primates; family Cercopithecidae; genus Papio; species Papio anubis. The sequence goes on from NW_022161765.1 coordinate 1,527, forward strand.
TACCCAGGCAGATGGGGCCCAGCCGGGAAATGCCTGCATGGGCTCATTAGAGACGCTGACCATGTCTGTTTTCCTTTCAGCCAAACCCGAGCAAGTGTCCTCAACACCCACGCCTGTGCCGGCTTCACATGGCAGGATGACCCTCTGCAATGGGGACAGGCAGGCCCCTCCAGGCCCACCAGCCCGGTTCCAGCGGCCCATTTGGTTAGTTTACCCACCATGGGCACCTCGTTTTTCCACATCTTGTCCTGGTGTGGCTGTCCGGGAAGACATCTACCCTCTGGGCACTTGGGGTGTGCCCAGCCCGGCCCCGGCTCAGGGAAGACCTCAGGGTTCCTGGAGATTCCTGGAGTGGAACTCGATGCCCCGGCTCCCGACGGACCTGGATGTAGGGGGCCCTTGGTTCCCCCATTATGATTTCGAACAGAGCTGCTGGGTCCGTGTCCCTTCTGAATGTGTCCTGGACAGCCCCGGGACTGTGGGACAGGGCCAGCTCGTGAAGCCCACGGGGACCCTGACACCAGGCCCTGCCCAGGCCCATCAGGACTGAGGGAGGCCAGGAGATATCCCACTATAACAGGGCACCCCGTCTACGGACAAGAGACTTGCACCCAATTTCTAGAATGGCACCGTATCCCAGGAAGACCAGCTGGCCACCTGCTGGCAGGCGGAACACCCTGCGGAGGGGGTGAGATTGGCTTTCACTGCACTGAGCCACAGTGTGGACGTGGACTTCCAGCCCTGCACTGCACCCAGCACTGATTCCAACCAGGACACCTCCTTAACAGCTCTGCATGAGCAGCAGTGCGCTCCCACCTCAGGGCCTTGCCTCTGCCACCTCTACTTGGAAAGTTCTCAGTTCCCTCCAGGCTTCTAGAAGCATCTGGGCCAGGGCTCATGGCTGGATAATTTCCGAGGCTTAACAACCCAAGCCAGCTTTGCCTCTTCGCTTTATTTTTGTTAAATTTATGAAAATTGATAAGAAAGTGTGCAGCTCAAAGACCTTCAGATGGGAACACACCAGCCCCTGTGATCACAAAGCCAACCATGCCTAGCCCTCCCAGCACCCCAGCTGTGTGACCAGCTTCTGAAATTCTGACGACACTGCAGCCTGCCTTTGTATTTTCAACTCATAGATGGTAACCCCCTTCCTATTTTAAAATAAATGTTTTCTGTTGAAATTATTTTAGAGATACAGAAATATTGAAAAGGCACTACAGTGTCCTCCTACACCTTCCATCCAGCTGCCCCTAATTATGAGACGCTTTAAGTACCTATACCATAAGAAATTTAGGCCGGTGTGGGTGACTGACACGGTAATCCTGCGCAATTTGAGAGGTCAAGGCGGGAGGTTCAGGTTCACTTGAGTCTGGAAGTCTGAGACCAGCCTGGGAAACACAGGTGAACCCTGTCCCTAGAGAAAAGTCAAAGAAATTAGCCAGGCCCAGTGTCAGCCCATGGTCCCACCTAGTGAGGGACCTTGAGGCAGGGAGGATCAGCTGCAGCCCATGACTCCAGGAAGCAGTAAGCCAAGATTGCACCACTGAAGAATAGGAAAGGTAAATATTTGAAGTGTTACTTATGCCACTAGGGAAGTAAGAAGACTGTTATAATTATCAGTATTAAGGCATACAGTTTTCTAAAATGTATCTCTGTAGGTTCAATAAGAAAAATTCCTGCATATTTCTTTATATTTGATAGAGTAAATAAAGAAAATAAAAACATTAAAGGAAATGTCAGTATTTAGACTCCATGCACTTTCTAAAAGCATTACTAAAAGCATCTCACATTTCTGTTTAAACACTTTGTACCATTGCATAAGTAAGTAGGGAAGAGATGGGAGTTATTTGAGGTGTTTAAAAGCTGGTGGTGCCACATCTAACTGGGTGTAAACTAGGATAAAATCACTATAAAAAAGTTCAAATTCCATGCAAATGTAAAGATTATACAATCTTATTAAATTGTTAGACATCTTTTCCCAACTACCAAATGGGATAACATCATGTCCATAATTAGCAATAAGAAAATTCTATCTGCACAATCTTCAAAGTCCATTTTTAAAATTTTATACATATCATCTCTCATTTAGAAAATGAATATTTCAATATGCTTATTACACCTAGGAAGAAAAAAATGTTCAATTTTATAATCTCAAAATTTTTGCTAGTCATTAAAATAAATCAAAGCATTCAGCATCAAAGGATATACAGATACACACTCTTAAGTAATTCATATATCAGGGCCAGAGTGTTAGAGACCTAATCTGCTCATTTCATAAGATAGGATCTCAGTATTTATTTTGAAAAACAAATAGCCCCATTCAACAAGGGAAAGATCATAATTTAAAATTAGGAAATTAAAAGAAAAATAAGCCTCCAAAGCCTAAAATGGAATATCTACCATTAAACAGAATGAGAAATAGACACTCGGGACATCAGACATACTGACCCTTCAAAGGAACATGGATACAAATATGTAACACCCAATCAAATGGTACCAACACCATGATCCTGTGTGACAGCAACAGTGACTAAATCTAAAAGAATTCCCAAAGTTGTATTGAAATATATTTTCCTCAAGGTTTTTAAGTGAGTTACAAAACAGCTCTATTTCCACTCTTTTACTGTGTCCCCAGTAAATAAAAAATGAAAATAAATAAATGGGTGATAGGAATTCCAGCAGAAAATGAGAAACAAAGTGATCATCACAAATGTATAATTGGGGCCAAAATCCAACTAACTAAAGGTGTTGAAATATAAAAGAGTCATGTAGATTACTTTATTCACTAAATGTATACCAACATTCACTATCAACATTAATATCTCTTTATATATTGATAATACCTTGAAAATCTTTCCAGTAAACAGAAGACCCAAAAGCCAATTGACTGAGGAACCACTATAAACCGAGTCACGTTACAGGCACCAAGGACGCTTAATAAAACTACAGGAAAACTAAGGGAAAGAAATGAACATTTTAAAATTGAAAAGGGAAGTTATCAAACTAAAAACTAGGATAACTAAATAAAGCCAGATAACATTTTTAAAAAAGATTTTACTAGCGGGGAATACTCAGCCACTTTTCTTGGGTAATAGGGAAAATGATTCCAGAAGGAAGCTCTAGAACTGAAGAAAACATGAGGAGCTTATAAACATGGAGGCATACTGAATATAAGCAATGAACGTGATAAAACATTAATGTCTTCGCAGACTTACTATGAATGCAAAATGACCATTTACATTAAAGATTAAAACACTGGTTGGTTTGTGAATGTGTGTAGCTTTCCGATAAAACTATAACAAAGACTGGAAAAGCAACAGGTTAAAGAAGTCTATATGGTTTCATTCTACACTTCGTGTTAAGTGGTACACACAGGCCGGGTGAGGTGGCTCACGCCTGTGATCCCAACACTTTGGATAGCCAAGGCGGGCAGATCACTTGAGGTCAGGAGTTTCAGAGCAGCCTGGCCAATATAGCGAAACCATGTCTCCACTAAAAATACAAAAATTAGCTGAGTGCAGTGGTGTGTGCCTGTAGTCCCAGCCACGCAGGAGGCTGAGGCAGGAGGACCGCTTGAACCTGGGAGGTGGAGCTTGCAGTGAGCCAAGATACTGCCACTGCAGTCCAGCCTGGGCAACACAGCAAGACTCTGTCTCAAAAAGAAAAAAAACAAAAAAGGGATACACTCAGTAGACTCAATTTACTGATAAGAAAATTATAATCCGTATAGCGACCACTATATAAATATAAATACTTATCTATATAGGAAGAGATATGGCCAAAAAGGCAATTTAAGGCAATTTAATGTAATTAATTAAATTTAAATGCAATACTAACCGTTGCATTGTTAAACTGATTAAAATACGCGCTAAAAACTAATCACAAAAAACTAGAAGAGAAGTAAGAGGGAAAATCAATGTTAAGAACAAACAGCAGAAGACTTCTACTTCTGTCCAAGACAGACTAAGATAGTGAAGAGAAAGGCACAAGGGAAAGTGGAAAATGTCTTGAACGGAATGGCAACAAATATGAAATTTATCAAAATTTGAGATGTAGGCTGGGGAAGTGGTGGCTGACGCCTGTTAATGGCTTGAGCTCAGGAGCTTGAGACCAGCCTGGGCAACACGGTGAAACTCTGTCTCTATGACAAACACAAAAACATTAGCCAGATAAGGTGGCGTGCACCCGTAGTCCCAGCTACTTGAGGGGCTAAGACAGCAGGATCGCTTGAACCCAGGAGGTTGGGGCTTCAGTGAGCCGAGATCACACCACTGCCCTCCGGCCTAGGTGACAAATTGAGACCCTGTCTCAAAACAACAACAACAGTGGCAAAAACAAAAACAAAAATAACACAACTTGTGGGATGCAATAAAAGCAACAGAGAGGAACTTACAGCACATATATTTTCATTAGAAAAGAATATCTAAAAGAAAAGACCTAAGTTTCCACCTTTTTAAGTTAGAAAAGAAGAGGACAATATAACACATAGTAAGTAGTAGGAAGGAAATAATAAAGAGCAGAAGTTTAACAAAATAGAAAACAGGGAGATGGCATAAAAAATTAACAAAGCCCAAAACTTTCTTTAAAAAGGTCAACAAAACTGAACAATTCTATTTGGACTGGTCAAAAAAATAAAAATTAAAATTAAAACAAAGAAAAATCCAGAACACAAATCACCAACATCTGGCTGGGTGTGGTGTACACTGGAGCACAGTGGGGCGATCTGGGCTCACTGCAAGCTCTGCCTCCCGGGTTCATTCTCCTGCCTCAGCCTCCCGAGTAGCTGGGACTACAGGTGCCCGCCACCACGTCCGGCTACGTTTTTTGTATCTTTAGTACAGACGGGGTTTCACCGTGTTAGCCAGGATGGTCTCGTTCTCCTGACTTTGTGATCCACCCGCCTCAGTCTCCCAGAGTGCAGGGATTACAGGCGTGAGCCACCGTGCCTGGCCCTTTACTTCCTGTCTTATGGCCAGCTAGGATGACTGCAGTCAAGTAGGTCTGGTTTCTCTTAAAGAACCATAGTCACGAATTTAGAATTTTAATTTAAGTGGCAAGAAATGATCTCACGCATGCTGATTTCCCTTCTGAAAGGAATTAGGCTAATCAGCTATTATTGTTCAAACACAATGGTACTCAAAATTTATTGTGGATCCCTCTCCCTCCCATCCTCAGAATGGAAAAGCAAAAATAAACGTAGAGCCAGTACTACCCCTTCTTATGAAACACAGTAAGTTTCAATGGCATTGTCTTACTATGAAGAGTAAGTTCCTGAAAGTTGCACTTGAGTATTATTTATATCCCAGTTTGATTCCAAAAGAGGTTCTGCAGCATACGACATGGTAATATAGGCCAGGCACAGTGGATCACACCTGTAATCCCAACACTTTGGGAGGCTGAGTTAGGCAGATCACTTGAGCCCAGGGGTTCGAGACCAGCCTGGGCAACATGGCAAAATCTCATGTCTACCAAAAAAAAAAAAAAAAATTAGTTGGATATGGTGGTGGTACACCCGTAGTCCCAGCTGCTCAGCAGGCTGAGGTGGGCAGATCAATTGAGCCCAGAAGGTCAAGGCTGCAGTGAGCCATGATTGCACCACTGCACTCCAGCCTGGGTGACAGAGTGGATCCTATCTCAAAAAAACAAACAAAAAATGTATATATATATATACACACACACACACACACAGATGCTATATATAAACACACACTATATTTACACACCCTACATATAAATATATATACACTTACATACATATATAAACTATAACAAACAATTAGAGTGGAAAATTAAGTTGAAATAGTTTTAAAAAGACAGAAGGCATAAGCCATAAAAGCCTACTGAGGCCGGGTGCAGTGCCTCACACATATAATCACAGCACTTTGGGAGGCCACAGCGGAAGGACCACTTAAAGTCAGGTGTTCAAGACCAGCCTAAGCAAGAAAGTGAGACCTCATCTCTACAAAAAAATATTTTTTTTAAAAAAAATAGGGTCTATCGGCAAGGTATGGTGGCACATGCCTGTAATTCCAGTACTTTGGGAGGTCGAGGCGAGTGGATCACGCGGTCAGGAGATCAAGACCATCCTGGCCAGCATGATGAAACCCCGTCTCTACTAAAAATACAAACAATTAGCTGGGCGTGGTGGCACATGCCTGTAGTCCCAGCTTCTTGGGAGGCTGAGGCAGGAGAATCACTTGAAACTGGAAGGCAGAGGTTGCAGTGAGCCGAGATCGCACCACTGCACTCCAGCCTGGGCAAACAAGAGCTAAACTCCGCCTCAAAAAAAAAAAAAAGAAAAATTGGCTGGTTTATTGATATTTGCCACCGGCGTTTGAGAACATGTGATCTGATTTGGTTTTACCATCTCACCATGTTGTTGTTGACAGAATTGAATCAAATTGTTTCATTTTATATTATTAACCATCCCAGTTTGTAGATTCAATACCTATATTTCTTGGCCTTCAGCATTTCACTCTCCTGATTTTCCCATTACCTCTTTGGCAGCACCTTCTGATCACCCTATCAAACTTTTAAAATGGTGAAGTTCCTCAGGTCTCTGGCCTAAGATGTCATCTTTATTTCACGTGAAACACTAGGCAATCTAATTCATCGCCCAAATTTCATTACTTCAACTAAATTTTAAATATACAGAGAATCCCAAATTACCTGAAATGTAACTGCCCCAAATTGTGGCAAAACTCATATACAAACATTTTTATTTTGGTTTTGTAGCCCACTGTCAGTTGTATGCAGGGCCTGACTGTAAACTCACCAGGGCCCCATACCTTCCTGCCCTCAGCCTCCTAAGGAGCTGGGATTACAGGTGTGTGCCACCACCCTTACATCTAACTTTTCTATTTTTAGTAGAGATGGGGTTTCATCATGCTGTCCAGGCCTGGTCTCAAAACCCTGGCCTCAAGTGACCACCACTCTCTAGCCTCCTGAAGTGCTATAGGGATTATAAGCCAGTATTTCTTACTGCACTCAGCCCATATAGATACTAAAAACGCCTCACACCTAAGACAAAACCTGCTCTTCCTCTGCTCTTTCCATATATTGGTAATGATATTTCTAAATGGCTTGCTCATGCAACACACCCTGTACATAATCTTGACTACTTCAAACTTACTCCCTAATCTCACTCCTTTTTTGAGACAGAGTTCAAGCTTCAGGTCATCTAGGTTGAGAGAACAGTGGCCAATTTTGGCTCACCTAAGCTCCACCTGCTCCATGCCATCTTCTGCCCTTTGTGCCTTCCCGAGTAGCTGGGACTACAGGAACCCCACCTGCCCTGGCCATTAATTTTTTGCATTTTTAGTAGAGGCCAGGTCACTGTGCTAGCTATGGGATGGTCTCTCACCCTTGACCTGATCCTTCTGCCTCGCCTCCCAAAGTGCTGGGACAGGGAGCCACCACACCCGGGCCCTAACTCCTACCTTTTAACTACAACCAGGCTGTGCCCTTCCTCTCCTACTACCGCGGATTCGCCTATCTCCATCTCCACTATTACCCTACTTACAGCCAGCACGCTTTCATCAGGATCACTTCCCAGCCACTCCTAAATGCAGTGAAAGCTCCCAGTTATCCACGGGAGAAATATCTGCCATGGATGTCTGAAATGACAAATGCATACTGAGCACTTCATCTGCTTTTGCTATACATACATACTCTATAAAAAAGCTAATTTAGGAAATTAAAAACAGATTAATAAATAATAACAAAATAGAACAGGCCAAGTAGGTGGCCTGAATCCCAGGACTTTGGGAGGCCGGCGCAAAGCAGACCCCCAGGGTCAGGAGCCCATCAGCTCCTCTGGCCAATGTAAATGTCCCTAGCCTCTACTCTGCAAAGTGATGCACTTACTTATGGCGGTGCACACCTGCAGTCCCGCACCTACAGGAGGCTAAGGCACAAAAAATCAATTGAACTCGGAAGGTTGCAATGAGCTAAGATCGTGCCACTGTACTCCAGCCTGGGTGACAGAGGAGAGATTCACCCTCAAAAAATTTTAAAAATTAAAAAAAAATTATAAATAATTCTACTAGTGTGAAAAAAAGGCTGAACGGCCCCTCTCAAAATACAGTCTGCATAATAACCACCAGATACACAATGGTGGTCCCATGAGATTAAATGGAACTGAACAATTCCTATTGCCTAGTGACGGAGTGATGTAATAGCCATAGTAACATGACAGAAACAAATTTTAACTAAATGTAGTGTACATTATGCACAATGTTTATGAAGTCTACGTAGTTGCAGCAAGTCCATTCTCCTGTACCGTCAGCAAAGAACTACCTATAGATCAGGCAATTTATAAAGATAAGAGGTTTAATTGACTCACAGTTCCACATGGCTGAGAAGACCTCAGGAAACTTTCAATCACGGCGGGAGGGGAAGCAAGCACGTCTTACATGGCAGCAAGCAAGAGAAAGAGAATCTGTACATAGGAAAACACTGCCACTTTCCAAACCATCAGATCTCAAGAGAATTCACTCACTGTCATGAGAACAGGATGGGGGAAACTGCCTCTATTATCCAGTCACCTCCCTCCTTCAACACACTGGGATTACAATTCCAGATGAGATTTGGGTGGGGATACACAGCCAAACCCTATCAGTAATGTACAATAATGTCCCAGGCTTTCACATTCACTCACCACTTACTAACTGACTCACCCAGAGCAACTTCTAGTCCTGCAAGCTTCATTCATGTTAAGTCCTTAAAAAAGTGCACTTTTTTTTCTTTCACACCATTATTTTAGCTGTACCTTTTCTATGTTTAAAAACACAAATACTTACCATTATGTTAAGTTGCTTACAGGATTCAGTAATGAAATGTACAAGTTTGTAGCCTAGGAGCAATAGGCTATACCATGTAGCCTAGGTATGTAGTAGGCTACACAATATAGCTTTGTTTAAGAACATTCTAAGATGATTGTGCAATGACAAAATCACCTAATGAGGTATTTCTAAGAAAATACCTCCCTCCTGCATTACACAACACATGATTCTACCTCACTGTACTCTACTCACCTATTTTCAGAGGGGTTGACCATGGGGAACTAAAATCAAGGAAAGAAAAACCGCAGATAATGGAAAATGACTGTAGTCTCTTAATATTCACTCTTAACCAACTATCACCAATCTGCAGAATGAACTTTTCCCAAGAAAACGAACTTCAGAAATGCAAATCCAAATATACCACTGCCCACTTAAAAACACTTCAATAGGCCGGGCACCGTGGCTCAAACCTGTAGTCCCAGCACTTTGGGAGGCTGAGGCGGGCAGATCATGAGGTCAAGAGATCGAAACCATCGTGGCCAACATGGTGAAAACCCATCTCTACTAAAAATACAAAAATCATCTGGGTGTGGTGGTGCGCACCTGTAGTCCCAGCTACTCGGGAGGCTGTGGCAGGAGGATGGCGTGAACCCAGGAGGAGGAGGTTGCACTGAGCCAAGATTGCACCACTGCACTCCAGCCTGGTGACAGAGCGAGACTCTGTCTCAAAAACAAAAAAACAAAACAAAACAAAACAAAAAAAACCACTTCAATAGTTTCCCTATATCATATAACCCTTTCTTACCTCCACAACCTTCCCTCCTTCCAACATTTCACTTTATGGGCAACACTGGCTTTTTCTTCTTTCAATTCTATAAATTCTCCAGAGCTCATTCTCACTTCAAAGGCTTTTAACGGGTTGTTTTTACTCTAAACGGAATATTATTATTCACTGTACCCTCTTTTGCAGCTGGATAACTTCTATGTATCCCTCTGGT
>NW_022161766.1:0-10000 GCF_008728515.1 Papio anubis
TCAAAATAAAGGGATGGAGGAAGATCTACCAAACAAATGGAAAACAAAAAAAAGCAGGTGTTGCAATCCTAGTCTCTGATAAAACAGAACTTAACCATCAAAGATCAAAAGAGACAAAGAAGGCCATTACATAATGGTAAAGGGATCAATTCAACAGGAAGAGCTAACTATCCTAAATATATATACACCCAATACAGGAGCACCCAGATTCATAAAGCAAGTCCTTAGAGACTTACAAAGAGACTTAGACGCCCATACAATAATAATGAGAGACTTCAACAGCCCACTGTCAACATTAGACAGATCAACAAGAAAGTTAACAATGATAGGCAGGAATTGAACTCAACTCTGCACCAAGCAGACCTAATAGACATCTACAGAACTCTCCACCCCAAATCAACAGAATATACATTCTTCTCAGCACCACATCACACTTATTCCAAAATTGACCACATAGTTGGAAGTAAAGCACTCCTCAGCAAATGGAAAAGAACAGAAATTATAACAAACTGTCTCTCAGACCACAGTGCAATCAAACTAGAACTCAGGACTAAGAATCAATCAAAACCGCTCAACTACATAGAAACTGAACAACCTGCTCCTGAATGACTACTGGGTACATAACGAAATGAAGGCAGAAATAAAGCTGTTCTTTGAAACCAGTGAGAACAAAGATACAACATACCAGAATCTCTGGGACACATTGAAAGCAGTGTGTAGAGGGAAATTTATAGCACTAAATGCCCACAAGAGAAAGCAGGAAAGATCTAAAATTGACACCCTAACATCAAAATCAAAAGAACTAGAGAAGCAAGAGCAAACACATTCAAAAGCTAGCAGAAGGCAAGAAATAACTAAGATCAGAGCAGAACTGAAGGAGATAGAGACACAAAAGACCCTGCAAAAAATCAATGAATCCAGAAGCTGGTTTTTTGAAAAGATCAACAAAATTGATAGACTGCTAGCAAGACTAATAAAGAAGAAAAGAGAGAAGAATCAAATAGACACAATAAAAAATGATAAAAGGGATATCACCACTGACCCCACAGAAATAAAAACTACCATCAGAGAACACTACAAACACCTCTATGCAAATAAACTAGAAAACCTAGAAGCAATGGATAATTTCCTGGACACTTACACTCTTCCAAGACTAAACCAGGAAGAAGCTGAATAGATCAATAGCAGGCTCTGAAATTGAGGAAATAATTAATAGCCTACAAATCGAAAAAAGTCCAGGACCAGACAGATTCACAGCCAAATTCTACCAGAGGTTCAAGGAGGAGTTGGTACCATTCCTTCTGAAATGATTACAATCAATAGAAAAAGAGGGAATCCTCCCTAACTCATTTTATGAAGCCAGCATCATCCTAATATCAAAGCCTGATAGAGATACAACAAAGAAAGATAATTTTAGACTAATATCTCTGATGAACATCGATGCAAAACTCCTCAATAAAATACTGGCAAACCAAATGCAGCAGCACATCAAAAAGCTTATCCACCACGATAAAGTGGGCTTCATCCCTGGGATGCAAGGCTGGTTCAACATAAGCAAATCAATAACTGTAATCCAGCATATAAACAGAACCAAAGACAAAAACCACATGGTTATCTCAATAGATGCAGAAAAGGCCTTCGACAAAATTCCACAGCCCTTCATGTTAAAAACTCTCAATAAATTCAGTATTGATGAAATGTATCTCAAAATAATAAGAGCTATTTATGACAAACCCACAGCTAATATCATACTGAATGGGAAAAAACTGGAAGCATTCCCTTTGAAAACTGGCACAAGACAAGAATGCCCTCTCTCACCACTCCTATTCAACATAGTGTTGGAAGTTCTGGCTAGGGCAGTCAGACAAGAGAAAGAAATCAAGGGTATTCAGTTAGGAAAAGAAGAAGTCAAATTGTCCCTGTTTGCAGATGACATGATTGTATATTTAGAAAACCCCATCATCTCAGCCTAAAATCTCCTTAAGCTGATAAGCAACTTCAGCAAAGTCTCAGGATAGAAAATCAATGTGCAAAAATCACAACATTCTTATACACAATGGCACAAACAAACAGAGAGCCAAATCATGAATGAACTTCCATTCTGGTAGCTGAGAAAGATAAAATACCTAGAATCCAGCTTACAAGGGTATGTAAAGGACCTCTTCAAGGAGAACGATACTGCTCAGTGAAATAAACTTACTGCTCAGTGAAATGAGACACAAACAAATGGAAGAACATTCATGCTCATGGATAGGAAGAATCAATATCATTGAAAATGGCCATACCACTTAAGGTAATCTATAGATTCAATGCCATCCCATCAAGCTACCAATGAGTTTCTTCACAAGTGGAAAAAACTGCTTTTTTAAAGTTATATGGAACAAAAAAGAGCCATTATAGAGACAATCCTAAGTCAAAGAACAAAGCTGGAGGCATCACGCTACCTGACTTCAAACTATACCAGGCTACAGTAAACAAAACAGCATGTTTTGATATAAAACGGAGATATAGACCAATGGAACAAGAACAGAGCCCTCAGAAATAATACTGCACATCTACACGTATCTGATCTTTGACAAACCCTGAAAAAACAAGCAATGGGAAAAGATTCCCTATTTAATAAATGGTACTGGGAAAATTTAAAAATTTTAGCCATAAGTAGAAAGGCTGAAACTGGATCATTTCCTTACTAGCATATGAAATTAATTCAAGATGGATTAGAGATTTAAATGTTAGAACTAAAATATAAAAACCCTAGAAGAAAACCAAGGTAATACTATTCAGGTTTATAGGCATGGGCAAGGACTTTCCATGTGCAAACAACAAAGCAAGCGGCAACCAAAGCCATAATTGACCGATAGGATCTAATTAAACTAAAGAGCTTCTTGCAACAAAGAATCTACCATCAGAGTAGACAGGCAACCACACACAATGGAGAAAATTTTTGCAATCTACTCATCTGACAAAGGGCTAATATCCAGAACCTACAAGAACTCAAAACAAATTTATGAGAAAAACAAATAACCCATCAAAAAGTGGGCAAAGGATATGAATAGACGAACACCTCAAAGAGACATGCATACAGCCAACAGACACATGAAAAATGCTCATCATGCATCAGAGAGAGAAATGCTTGAGTCAAACACAATGAGATACCATCTCACACCAGTTATACTGGCAATCATTAAAAATGTCAGGGAAACAACAAGTGCTGGAGAGAGGGATGTGGAGAAATAGAACACTTACCACTGTTGATGGGATTATGCAAGCTAGTTCAACCATTGTTGAAAACAGTATGGCGATTCTTCAAGGATCTAAGAGCCAGAAAATACCATATGACCGCCATCCCATTTCTGGGTATATACAAGGATTAAAATCATGCTACTATAAAGACACATGCGCATGTATGTTTATTGCGGCACTATTCACAGTAGCAAAGACTTGAAATCAACCTAAATGTCCATCCATGACAGACTGGATAAAGAAAATGTGGCACATATACACCATGGAATACTATGCAGCCATAAAAAAGGATGAATTTGTGTCCTTTGTAGGGACATGGATGCAGCTGGAAACCATCATTCTCAGCAAACTATCGCAAGAACAGAAAACCAAACATCGCATGTTCTCACTCATAGGTGGGAACTAAACAATGAGATCACTTGGACTCCGGAAGGGGAACATCACACACTGGGCCTATTATGGGGAGCAGGGAGCGGGGAGGGATGGCATTGGGAGTTATACCTGATGTAAATGACGAGTTGATGGGTGCTGACGAGTTGATGGGTGCAGCACACCAACCTGGCACAAGGATACATTGTAACAAACCTGCACATTGTTCACATGTACCCTAGAACTTAAAGTATAATAAAAAAAATTAAAAATTTTAAAAAAAATTACAAGAAATGGAATAATGAGAAAAATAAAAATAAAAATAAATAATAATATCAGGAATTACCTATGCGTAGTAAAAACCTGAATACTGGAAGATGTGTATGGCATGGCCTTTTAATAAATAGAAGGTTTCCTTCAGCACATTCCAACACAAGGGAAAATGTACAAAATAATCTGAACCCTTAATAAGATGGATTTCTAAAGCTGGTGACTAATTCATATGCAAATCATTGAAAACATCTGCTAGTTTTTTCAACTAAGTTTATGTTGATCACATTTCTAATTGTGGTTGCTTGGTGGGCCAGTTGACTCATACAAGTACATCAATAAACTGACCCCTATAGGAAGTAATTTGGAAATTATTTGGGAACTCTTCTGTGATTATCGTCTCCAAAAGTTTCAAATTAGCCTTTAGAAATCTCCTGAGGTATTGATTGCTTTGTAATGTCATCTAAAACAGAGAATAGTGCTTGTTTATTCAAGAGTCCCTGATTGTGACTGAGTAAAAATGATACCCAGGGCAGGTTTTTAAACTCTTTGGTGAAAAGGATTCCTGGGATAGGGTTATATTAATGCATATATATAGAACAACCCAGCCTCATAAAGCCAACCTTATGAAAAGTGCAGAGAATCAGGACGTCCTTGTGCAGCCATTAACTAGGCATGCAATGAGAAATTCACCATCTCTCTGGTCTCCATTTTTTTATCTATGAACTGGGACACCTGGATCCAGTTATATCCCTAGACCTGGACAAAAGAGACCTTGTCTTGGGCCCCATTCTGTGTCTGCTTAGCTACAACTTCCCTTCCTTCCCCTCCAGCAGGCTAGAGAGACCACAGAGTCAAGGAAATCTGTCTACCTGAAGCTTTTATCCTTTCTAATAATGCTCTGGACCCCTGGGACCCTCAAATCTCCCATACAAATGGCCACAATCCTACTTCCAGGGCCAGTGTAGACCTCTTCCCTGCATCCATCCTCTCAAAAAAGGTCTACATTCCATTGTGTCCACCCTAGGTCTGAAGGGTGACCAAAGGACAGCTTTTGTCAGAGAGTATAGATGGGTTTGCATACAGAGGTTTGTAAATATACATGTGTACCTGCAGGCCCCATGTAGTGCAGGACTAAGGGATGAGAAGGGGTAGCGGGGACTGCAGCCAGCTTCTCCCATGCCATCACATTCTAGTGTTAAACCTTAAGCAGTCAGAGGATTCCAGATTCAAATCTGGCCCTTCAAGTTGGTATGAAGTTGGTCTTGTCATAGTAGTTGGACAGAACACCTTATTTACAATTTGTCTGCCTGATTTGTTACTTCTAAATATTAAGACAATTGGTACAGGGGCCTCCACTTATATTCTTGCTCTAGGCCCCAGAAATTTAGCAGTGTGCCTGCTCAAGACCATACCTCTCTAAGGTCCCTTCCAGCTCCAGCTTATTTCAGAGAGAATAAAAATTCTCTAGGACTAGAAGTTTCTCTGTTTAAATCTTCAATTTGTTCAAATGTTTCCTTGAACAAATTGCTTAACTTTTTTCTAAACATCACTTTCTCCAAGTGTAAAAAGAAAAAAATACCTTGCAAGGTAATCATGAGGATGAGATGACATAATTTATTGAAAATTCTGACACATAGTAAGTCCTCAATATATTCTTGCTCCCTGCAATGGATGAAAATGAGACTTAAGGAATACAATGATTCAGCAGTCACATTCCTTGGTAATTATCCAAATGAGTTGAAAACTTACATTCATACAAAAACCCGTACACGGATGTTTACAGCAGCTTTGATCATAATTGCCAAAACTTGAAAGCAACCAAGACGTCCTTTGGGAGATTAGTAGACAAATAACAATGAGATTTCAAGTCATCAAAAGACAAGGAGAAAACTCAAATGCATACACCTAATAGAAAGAAGCCAATCTGGCTACATACTTATGATTCCAGACATATGATATTTTGGAAAAGGCAAAACCAAGATGACAATATAAAGATCAGTAGTTGCCGGGGTTGGGGGAGGGAGGTATGGATCCATAAAGCACAGAAGATTTTTAGGGCAGTGAAACTATTCTATGTGATACTACAGTTGACTCTTGAATAATATGGATTTGGACTGTATGGGTCCTCTTATCTGTAGATATTTTTCAGTAAATATAGTCAGCCCTTGTTTAAGCAGATTCCACACTTGCAACTGATAGGGTTTGGCTCTGTGTCCCCACCCAAATCTCACCTTGAATTGTAATAATCCCCACGTGTCAAGTGTGGCACCAGGTGGAGGTAATTGAATCACGGGGGTGGTTTCCTCCATGCTGTTCTCGTGGTAGTGGGTGAGTTCTCACGAGGTCTGATGGTTTTATAAGCGTCTGGCAGTTCCCCTGCTGGCACTCATTCTCTCTGCTGCCACCCTGTGAAGAGGCATCTTCCATACAATTGTAAGTTTCCTGAGGCCTCCCCAGCTATGTGGAACTAAGTCAATTAAACCTCTTTTCTTTATAAATTACCCAGTCTCGGGTATTTCTTCATAGCAGCATAAGAACAGACTAACACAGCAACCAAACAAGAATCAAAAATAGTGTTGGTGGGATGCAAAACCCACAAGAGCAGACTTTTTGTATTTGAAGCTTCTGCACAGCTGACTATGGAACTTGAGTATGCCTGGATTCTGGTATCCATGAATAATCCTAGAACCAATTTCCCAGTGATACCGAGGGAGACTGTACAATGATGTGTCATCACACATTTGTCAAAACCCATAGAATGTGCAATAAGAGGGAACCTAATCTAAACTACGGACTTTGAGAGGTGATGGTGTGTCACTGGAGGGTCAACAAACGCCCCACTCTGGTGGGGGAGTTGATAATGGAGAGGCTGTGCATGTGTGGGGAAAGGGGCATATAGGAGCTTTCTGAACTTTCTGCTCAGTTTTGCTGTGAACCTAAACTTAAAAAAAAATAGTCTTTTTCTAAAAAAAAGAGAGGTGAAGAAAGTAAATCCTATCATAATGCATACATGCTGCCCCTCATTTCTCCCTTAACAACAATGAGCTTCTGCGAACAGAGGAATTATTCCAAAGATCAATAATAGTGCTCTTATCTGAAATGAGGAACTTGAGTTCATCAAAAAAAGAAAGTTGTTCAAATTATGAGGCAGATGTTCTTTCCCAGCTGTGTGCAGATAATCTCACCAGCAGTGTCAGACATGGAGTTCCAGAAATACAAAGATGCTAAAACAGCAGTAACTCAGAGCAGAGTTTACAGCAAGGAATTTAACCCTTAGAGGAGAGGGAAGACTGTGCCCTTGCTGGCTATAGAGGCATTTATCAGTTTTGAACTTGAGCTAGTAGGGTCAATATTTTTTCCAATAACTCTAGTGAGGAGTGTTTGCGTACTATCTAAAATAATATGTGGTTTTATTTTTTAACGTAATCATTATAGAGAATGCACTAGTTAGTTAGGGCTAATGAAATTGTGCTGGTGCCAGAATCTCAGTGCCCTTCAGCAACTGAAGTGACTAATCCTCTGTGGAGAGCAGGCCGAATGTAGAGAAAACAGAATTAGGCCAGGCACAGTGGCTCACGCCTGTAATCCCTGTACTTTAGAAGGTCAAGGTGGGTGGACTACCTGAAGTCAGGAGTTTGAGACCAACCCGGCCAACATGATGAAACCCCATCTCTATTAAAAATACAAAAAATTAGCTGGGCGTGGTGACGGGCACCTGAAATCCCAGCTACTCAGAAGGCCTGAAGCAGGAGAATCACTTGAACCTAGGAAATGGAGGTTGCAGTGAGCTGTGATAGCACCACTGCACTCCAGCCTTACCAACAAGGGCTAAACTCAGTCAAAAAAAAAAAAAAAGAAAGAAAGGAAGAAAGAAGGAAAGAGAAAACAGAATTTACAAGCCATTTCAGAGCTTTTTTCTGAGGAAAGGGTACTATGGAGTTTTCCACCCTTCAAATCCTTCAAGACCCTGACATTCAAGGAGAACCCAATTTTCTCCAGATCTATTGCTCAGGACAGTGAGAAAAGAAATAATGTAAGTGCTGTGCAAAGCACCCAGTGACCTGGTACATTCCTGTGACTAATGGAATGTCATATGAGTCCTAAACAAACAGGCATAGAAAGGAGGCCATAACCTCCTTTCTTTTTTTGACTTCAGACTAAATGAAGACAGAATAAACAGGAGCTCAAATAAGCCAACAAAGACACAATCAAGCATCTCAGATATAGGTAAAAATTCAGTTAAAGCAATACAGTGCTTCAAGGATGACCCAGGAAATCAACCTAAAATAAGGTGCTCACTTTCATTGGCAAAACTTCTCAGCCTTCCTGTAAAAAAAACAGTCATTGTGGCCAGATGCAGTGGTTCACGCCTGTAATCCCAACACTTTGGGAGGGCGAGGTGGGTGGATCACATTAAGTCAGGAGTTGGAGACCAGCCTGGCCAACATGGTGAAACCCTGTCTCTACTAAAATACAAAAAATTAGCCAGGCGTGATGCCCTCTAATCCCAGCTACTCAGGAGGCTGAGGCAGGAAAATCACTGGAACCCAAAAGGCAGAGGTTGCAGTGAACTGAGATTGTGCCACTGTACTCCAGCCTGGACAACAGAGTTGTTTTAATGCTGCATCACAGAGCTGATCTAGTAGGGGTGCTTTTAAGGCTCTGAAGAAAGAAATGAAATTTTTGGCTGCTTGGAATGAGATTATTCCTCATAGGGAAGAGGCCCTACATGTTAACACAGGATCTATAATAAACCATGTAAAAATCATGTCAGCCTCCCTTCCCACTCAGCACCAGTCAAGCTTTTATTAATTGCCCATTTTCTGGCTCAGCAACTGAAGTGTAATACCAAAAATGTGGATGGGGTCCAGGAAAAAAAAAAAAACAATGAAAATGATTAGGAAATATTTCCCATGAGAAAATTATAAAGAAATTGGGCATATTTAACCTAGAAAAGAAAAAGCTCAAGGGAAACTTAATAATTTTCTTTAAATAGATAAAAGGCTAATGTAAGAGTGACATGAACATGATTATTTTTACTGATAGTTTAAAAGATTATATCCAGCAGAAAAAAAAGTTAGATATTAGGGGAACTTGGTAAGATTTCTGATCCATTAAAAATTATGGAAGTTCAGGAAAAATATTTTAATAGGCATTTAAGAAATGAATCCTCTGGTGATACCCTACAGCTTAGGGAGAAGATAAAGGAGATGAGTTTCTAGGAGTTCAGTTTCTAAAATATTAAAATGATTTTAGGACAAATAGCTCAGTAGTACCTCAGGTATATCTTCAATATCAAAGTCTGCTAATGAATCACTCATGTCTATAGGAATACCAAGGATTAAAAAAAGTTCACCACTCATGTCTATAGGAATACCAAGGATTAAAAAAAAGTTCACCTCCTGCATAAATAATGCAAATTAGAGTGAAGTAAATAACACAAGTTTAGGCAAAGCCATTAAAAGTAATATCACTGTGGTGATTTATTAGTAATATCCCAAAAATGACACTCAAACATGATTTTTAAAATTCATCACTAGTCCTTAGCCAAGCTAAACCTCTACCTCAATCACATCCACTAGCTCATTCCAGCAGCTCAGAACATTTAAGAACCTTTAAAGTCAAAGATTTTTTTTTTTTTTTTTATCTTGTAAAAAGGTTTTGTACATATATATTCAGTCAAAGATTTCTGCCTGACTTATTCTAGATAAGATTTCTCCTTGACCTTGCTACCCGATCTAACCTGAGCTTATGCCTACTGACTCACTGCTTTCCATCTTCATCCCTCATCGCAGTGGAAATGCAAGAAAGCAAATGCAAAAATCCTAAAGGCAGCTAAACAGAAAAGACAGATTACCCACAAAGAAATGACAATTAGACTGAGTAAGACTTCTGGACAGCAACAACAGGAGGTATGGGCCAGTAGAAGAATATTCCAAAGCTATCAATCTATAATTGACTCAGTTAACTACAAAGGCATTTTTTAAATAAAATAAAATTGAACAAGTCTATCACCAATAGAACCTCACTAACATTTATCAACAATATGTTTTAAAAACATAATTGAACCTAGAAAAACCACAATGCAATAAGGAACTAAAAGCAAGCTGCTTCT
>NW_022161767.1:0-11284 GCF_008728515.1 Papio anubis
TTTTTTAGTAGAGACGGGGTTTCACCATGTTAGCCAGGATGGTCTCGATCTCCTGACCTCGTGATCCGCCCGTCTCGGCCTCCCAAAGTGCTGGGATTACAGGCTTGAGCCACCGCACCCGGCAAGATCTAGTAAAATATTAACGAACACGTACGTCAGTATGTATTGAACTTTATCAGAATAGCAGTAGAAGTTATTTTCTCATAGTATGTTAACTGTATACATGTTTCACAAAAAAATACAACATTTAAAAGTTAGTTGCGGCCGGGCGCGGTGGCTCAAGCCTGTAATCCCAGCACTTTGGGAGGCCGAGACGGGCGGATCATGAGGTCAGGAGATCGAGACTATCCTGGCTAACACGGTGAAACCCCATCTCTACTAAAAAATACAAAAAACTAGCCGGGCGAAGTGGCGGGCGCCTGTGGTCCCAGCATCTCGGGAGGCTGAGGCAGGAGAATGGCGTAAACCCGGGAGGCGGAGCTTGCAGTGAGCTGAGATCCGGCCACTGCACTCCAGCCTGGGCGACAGAGCCAGACTCAGTCTCAAAAAAAAAAAAAAAAAAAAAAAGTTAGTTGCTAATATTCTGGTAACACAATGTAAGAGGTGCTTTTCTGCGTAGATGAAGCAGGATACAGATGGTGTTTTGGGGTATTTTGGGAGGTGGAAGGTGGTCGAATCCTCTGTTCAATTGTATATGTGTCTCAGGCTCCAAAAAATCACTGTTTCAAATGCTTGCCTTTGAATTTTCAGTCTTCTTTGGGACCTCCAAAAATTCAGCTACCCCTTAGAGCGTTAGCACCTAATAAGCTATTTAGTGTACACTATTTGTTTTCCAAAATAATTCTCAGGGCAGCATGAGATATCTGGGGACCTGGTGGGGAAAATAAAGGATGTCAAGGACAGACCAAGACATGCACCCGTGTGGTTCGGCAGCAGCCCTGGAGACGCGCCCGTGTTGCAAGACATGAGATGGGCCCTCCTCCAGGAGCTGGCAGTTCCCTCGGGGGCCCCAAAGTGAGCTCCTAGGAACCAACATGTAAGTTCTTTTTTAAAGGCCTAATATAGAAACAGTACTGTGGTGTTTTGATTTAAGAAAACATTTTGACAAGATCACTGAAAATACCCTTTAAATAAGATGAGCGAATAAGAGCTGGGTGTTACGGTAATACTGAGTAACATTTATGAAGCCATTAATATCTACCAGGTGCTTTCCAGACACTACCTCCACGAAAGGATAGGCACTTTGGTTATTCCTGTGGCACAAAGAGACCCATAAACCATGGAGGGATCACTTACCCGCAGCCCCACGGCAGGTACATGCTGAAGTCAGGAATTACACCCAGGTCTCCTGGCCCTTTTGTCACTGTTGAGCTTGAAAACAGCCAAACAACGTAACAGAAGGCTGCTGATATGTGTGTTTTTGTCAACCTAGAGGGAGTAGTGTCCTTTGCCCTGATTTGGTCAACAATTTTCTCATTACTTGGAAAAATACCAAAAGTGTGCTTATCAGCTGATCTGATGACACAGGCAAGTAATGTAACAATTAGAGCCAACGCCCACTCAGCGCCTCCTCTATCAGACACTGTGCATTTTTACACCTAATAGCAGAACCTTATGAAATGGGTTTGCTGATTTATAGTTTAGGACACTGAGGCAGCAGGATTCATGCTTGGCGTTCTGGGTTCTGGGTTCGTTCCGGTGTTTAATGACTGTACCATCAAGGGCACGGAGCCAGTCTTGGTAGATATGAATGAGGCATGGATCTGTCAAGATGCTAGTAGTGATTGGTGTATGTCTTCACATCTCAGTTCCCCCTAAAACCAGCTACTGGAGTCTAAGTGTGAGGACTCATGGCTTGATAGCAACGCTTGTCAAAAAGGGGGCAAGAGGGCCTGTCATCCCAGCACTTTGGGAGGCCAAGGTGGGCGGATCACGAGGTCAGGAGATCGAGACCATCCTGGCTAACACGGTGAAACCCGCCTCTACTAAAAATACAAAAATTAAGCCAGGCGTGGTGGCAGGCGCCGGTAGTCCCAGCTACTCGGTAGGCTGAGGCAGGAGAATGGCATGAACCTAGGAGGCGGAGCTTGCAGTGAGCCGAGATCACACCACCGCACTCTAGTCCGGGCAACAGAGCAAGACTGTCTCTAAAAAATAATAATAATAAAAAAAAAGGGGAGGCAAGATGTGCTCCCCGTGGGTCAAGAATACCCCAGACATCTTTCGGGAAGGGCGCCAGGTTTGTTGCTCTATTTGGCCCTGGTCAGGCTCATCTGGAGTGTTGTATTCAGCACTCAGCATTGCAATTTCTAGTGGTCATAGAGTCACTCTGTACTTTCCCGTAAAGCACATGGGAGCTCTTTGGCTAAGTTTCAGCTCCACTGAAGCCAGCGATGAGACCATGGACAAAACGCCTCATCTCCCCAAGCCCATTTCTTCATTTGTAAAAGAATCCAGTAGTCGTTCAGGATGGTTATGAAGACCCAGTCACATTGGATGTGATATGTATAAAGGTGCTTTATGTGGTGGTGTGTTTTATTTGTTTCATATTTCAGAAGACGGGAAGGTAGGTCTCACAACCATGGCTGGTTTGGGGGCATGTACATGAACCTTCACTCAGGAAAAGAGAAGTCTAGGGAAACATGGTAGCTGCCTCCAATAGAACTGCAGTTTAAAACAGATCTTCAGAGGCTTCCAGGGCGAGGGGAAGCCATGCAGGGCTCCTCCCCACCTCCCCACTTCTGCTCATTGCTCTGCATTTGTCCAGAGACAAGAGAGGTGGACTAAAGTCTATGCGAGGAAGTTACTTACACCCTCCTAGGTCCAAAAGCTGCCCCCTGCCTCTGGAGTGTTAGAGCAGAAAGTGGGCAGGCATGGGCAGGGCCATTGCTGCGGGAAGTTTAGAGGCACCAGAGGACAGTTCTTCCAACTTAGACGGTTTTTGTGAAGTGAAAGCAAACTGCAGGCCCCCAACACTGGCGCAGACTCTCATGGGTGCAGTCCTCTAACACTGGCACGGACTTAGCAGATGAGAAAGATGGGTCTCCTTACAAATACTGGTCGCTAGTGAGTTGGGTCTTGAGAGACAGAGAAAACAGGTATCTGCCTGAGGTGTGTCTGGTTAACTATGTTGGCCCTTGAGGTAATCTACAGTGTAAGGAGTTTTAGTTCATCTAACATTGTAAGAAATCATTCTCATGTTTGAGTGCCATGTTTGTAGTACCAATTTTGGGGGCCAGGGAGGGAAGATTGCCCTGAGCAAAGCTGCCCATTTTCTCATCTGGTCGGTTTTCATGGAGTGGCCCACCTGCTCCCCACCTCGGGAGATACTGGAGGAGTCTAGCCCTTCGGTGGGCTGTGGTCAGGCCAAGGGTAGGCCAGGTTTCCTTCCTAGGCTTCAGTTCATTCTCCCATCTTGCTGCCAAGGTAGCTTTAGATGTTTTGGTCCCCTAAAGCATTTAAACAGACTGACATGTAAAATGCCGTCTGAACAAAGTCTCCCATGAACGTACTGCACAGTGTGTACCTGAACCTTCCGAGAGAAATAGTAAAATCACCACATCATCAAGTTGCAGCTCGGGGATTACGTAACTTTACTGGTGATGTTTGCAGGAAAAGGTTTCAGAGAAATTTGAAAATTGGCAAGTGTACTTTCTTGACCTTTCCAAAAATAGTCTGAGTCACGTTCACTTTCAGCCTCCAAACTGTGTTGAATGAAACCTTTGTGCAGTTTACAGAAAGTGAAGAACTGTTTGGCAAGAGAGAGAAGTTCGAGCTCCTAATAGCCTCGGCTGCATTGGGTAACAGTTCTTTTGAGTTGTCTATTAACGCTTTCCTGAAACATGCTTTTTATGATGCCTAGAACTTGTATAAGAGTGACTGTAATTTGAGTTCTTTAAAAATGTAAGTACGAGAAATGTGTCACATGCCATAAGAAATAGGAAATGACAGCTCACATCTATCTTGGTGGAAGGAAGCTCTAATTATTGGAAGATGTGATTGGAATATTGGTTCTTAATACCTACGGGTGGCTCTGTCGTATGCTTACCTAACACCAGTATTGGCATGCAAATAACACTGAAAAGCTCCTTTGTTTTCCTCTGGTCTTTGTGGGAAGGCATGGTGTGAGTCGAGATTGCTAAACCACTCTTCTGAGAGGACTCAGAGAGAGTGTTTATCCTAGACCATCCATGGCACTGGTACTTCTGAGTTCAATTATGGTGTGATCTCATTAGTCCAGGCTCAGAATGGCTCGGTAACCTCAAAACTCCAAGCCCTCGGTGCTTGCTTTACTTCCCTAGACTTGCAGTTTACGTACGCCCACATGTGCTTCATGTGTATTAAAAATGCTTGCATGTGTAGATATGAAGATATATGTTGACTGTCCTGAAAAACATGACATACCTAACGTTTAAAATTGTTTTGAGCTTCCCCTGGGGATAAACTAGTCTTCAAATGTAAACATGATGAGCAGCGTAGGGGTTATGGTAGAAGTTACAATTACCGTCTTGACTTATACAATCTATTATGGAGTAATACTAACTTAATTCCAACAGTATACAAATTCTTTGTTCCTATGTAGCATTGTATCTTCCCCCATCCTCTGTGCTTTTATTTTCATACAAATTAAATCTTTATGCACTGTAACTTCAGAACAGTTTAATTATTGCTTTATGAAGTTGTCTTTTAATTGGAGAAAAAGAAGTTACAAATGAAATGAAAGTTACAAATGAAAAATACACTTACAGGGTCTCTTATATAGTTATCTTTACCAACACTCTTTTTTTAAAAACTGTGGATTTGAGTAACTTTCTAGTATCTTTTCGTTTCAACCTGAAGCACTCCCTTTAGTATTTCCCGTTGGGCAGGTCTGCTAGGGACAAATTCTCAATTTTTTTTATCTTGAAATGTCTCAATTTTTCTTTCATTTTTGAAGGATGATTTTGTTAGTCATAGGGCTCTTGGTTAACAGCCTTTTTCCTTCAGCACTTTCAATATGTCATGCCACTGCATTTTGGCCTGCATGATTTCTGATGAAGAGCTATCTTAATTTTATTGTGAATCCCTTGTGTATGATGAGTCACTTCTCTTGATGCTTTCAGGATTCTCTTTTTGTCTTTGTCTTTTGACAATTTGAGCATAATATGTCTCAGTGTGGATCTCTTTGAGTTGATTCTGTTTTGTTGGGCTCTTGGATATGTAGACTCACGTCTTTGTCACATTTGGGAACTTTTTGGCCATTATCTTCTCAAATACTTTTTCTACCCCTTTCTCTCTTTCCTTTCTCTCTGGAACTCCCATTAGGCATATGCTGGTGTACTTGATGGCATCCCATAGGTCTCTTGACCTTTGAACAAGACCTTTGATTATTTTCCTTTAATCTTATTTCTCTCTACTCTTCAGATTTAGTAATTTCTATTGATAAGCTTTTGAGTTTACTCCTTCTTTCCTCTGCCATCTCAAATCTGCTTTTGAGACCATCTAGTGGGTTTTTCATTACAGTTATTGTCATTTAGATTTTAGAATTATTCTTTGGTCCTCTTTAAAATGTTTTGTCTTTATTGATATTCCATGTTGGTGAGGCATCATTCTTATACTTTTCTTTAGTTCTCTGAATATATTTAAAATAGCTGATTTTAAATGTTTTCGAATACATTTAACATCTGAGCTTTTCTCAGGAACAGTTTCCATTGAATGTTTCATTTCCTTGTATGAGTCAGACTTTCTTGTTTCTGTATATGTCTTACAATGTTTTATTGAGTAATGAACATTTTAAATAATATAATATGGCAACTCTGGAAGTCAGATCATCCTCTGTCCCATCCTAGGTTCACAGTTGTTTATTATTGTTGCTATTTGTGTATTGACTTTCCTGAGCTAATTCTGTGTGTTTTGTTGTGTGTGGTTACTGAAGTCTCTGCTTGGTTATTTTAGTGTTCAGCTCTTGATTGGACTCAGATTTCCTTAAATGCCTTGAACCAGTAAATCTCCAGCTCTTGCTGAAGGGCTCTGTATGTTGAGGCATACCTTCAATACATTGACAAGCAATTGGCAACTCTGCCTTAGCCTTCACTTCCTCTTGTGTAGAGCCTTAAGGTCAGCCAGAGGTGAGAGCTAGGGCCTTCTCAAGTCTTCCCTGAGCTTGCATACAGCCCTCACATGCACATGGCCTTCTAGATTTCTAGGAATATGTCAGAGCTTTTCATAGCCCTCTATGGACATCTCATTCCCCAGTTTCTGTTTTTATGTTTTTTGGTCAGCTTCTTACTTGCCTCAACTCAGGCAGCTTTGATGCTGAACAATCATCACTGATTTTTTTTTTTTCCTTAAACACCCTGCAGGAAAAAGCTCTCTACAATGAATGAGGTCCTAAGTTAGGGCAAATAAAGACAAGCCCTGTGAGTGGGGGTTTTCCCCATTATTAAAACACCAGAGAAATGCTGGACATATCAGATAATGACAAGTTTCTAGGAACAGGGCTTTGGGCATGCTACAAAGACATTCATTCTCCTATGGTGGCTGCTGGTTTTCATGGCTGCCATGAGTGTGAGACTATTAGTTTTCAAGGTGTGTGTGGCTCTGGGAAGAGGAAGTGGAATAGGGCAAGTTAAAATTCCACAAAGCAGCTGGGTGCTGTGTAATCCCAGTACTTTGGGAGGCCGAGGCAGACGGATCACCTTTGGCAGGAGGTCAGGAGTTCAAGACCAGCTTGGCCAACATGGTGAAACCCCATTTCTACTAAAAATACCAAACACTAGCTGGGTGTAGTGGCGGGCGCCTGTAATCCCAGCTACTCAGGAGGCTGAGACAGGAGAATTGCTTGAACCCAGGAGGCAGAGGTTGCAGTGAGCCGAGATCATGCCATTGTACTCCAGCCTGGGCAACAAAAGCAAAACTCTGCCTCAAACAACAACAACAAAACAAATAAAATGCCACAAAGCTTGTTCTTATTGAGATTCAGCCACTTTTCTTGAATAAATGCTTCTCAGATTGTTGCAAGCTTTTGGCTAATTTCTGGGGTTCTTAAAAAGTTTTGACAATTTTTTTTTTCTACAATCTTTATTGATGTTCTCATTGTTTATATGGAGGAGCAGATTTTTTGGAGGTTCTCACTGCACTGTTCCCACTGATATGCCTTCCCTATCCCCAGCTGATTCTAATGCAAACATGTATACCATGGGCTGTTATTGACAAAGTGTACAAGGTAGCTTTCTGACTTCTGGTACATCAAAACTGATATTTATTGAATTATTATTAAAGCCCAAACCGTTGACTATACCTCACTTCCCAAATGTCAGGTTTAGTTGTAGTCAAGGTAGGAGAGGATTTACTGCTGTATTGTCTTTTAAATGTGTGCTCTGAGTCTAGACCCAGGAAACAGAAATAGGCTGCTCCAGCTGAGGCTCCCCTTGCCTGGTCATGAGGTTGGATGATCTGTGAGGGATCTGTGTTCATTCAGTCCTTAGTTGCTAAACTAACAGCCATAAACCAAAGCAAAGCAATGCATAAATGCAGCCTTCAAGTAGTAAAAATAAAAAGTATTGAAATTCCAGCATATATAGGTGTCTTATGTTTTAGGACAACTTTTCTTCCACACTGTTAAATTCATGTTCCACTGCTGAACATTTAGACTATGATGACAAAATCATTTATTAATTTGAGCTTTCAGACCTTGAACAGGATTTCATGTACAGTAAGAGTTTGCTAGTAATCAAATGCAAGAGTCCTTTCCTTAAAAAAAAAAAAAAAAAAAGTAAAATGAAGATAAGATGAAATTTAATTTCCAATATATGTTAGGGAACTAGATATATTCTAGTTGGTACTAGAATGTATAATTAGCCGTTGGTGAAATTTCAGAAGACTTTCTAGGTTAAGATGTCATTGAAAACAGTCCCTCTACAGGAAGGCCACTTGGAGGGTAGAAGACACACGTGAGTCATCTCACCTCTGGCAGCACTGTTACCTCTCAGAGCTTCTCAAACACAGTGGCCATTGTTGTTACCACGGCTAATTATTAGCCTGCTCCAACAGAATTTGTGTCGATGTTACAAAAACAGTTTATGCTACACAAGCTCTTTATTCATGTAATAATTACAGCATGTTTGTCTTAAGTATTTCGCAAGTGTTCTCTTTGGATAATACCAGCAAGATTAAGTAATAGTTTCTTGCTAACATTATTGCTCAAGAACATCAAACATGACGGATTGGGATTTGATATCCGTATATCTTTGGCTTCTAGCATCTTTGACTTTTTGCGTTGCTCACATATAAAATACTCTTCTTGTGGGGGGTGTGCCTATTGTTTCTAATGCAAACGCCAGGAACCACATGAGCAAAATATTTTATTTCAGTTTTAATGGAGAGTTTTTAATAAAGATCAAGAGTAACACAACCAAGCCAGCAACAACACTGTGCCAGAAGCCAGAGACTTCAAAGAGTCTTCCTTTTAGAACTCCAAAAAAAAAAAAAAGTAAGAAAGAAATTTATGTTTCTCCATATCATCCAACTTCATCATTGGCAATAAGTGACTTGGCAAGAAGCATGCATCACATGGTTTGAGTTCTGCACTGGAAAAGGTCAGCAGGAGGCACAGACACTGGCCTGCATGATGCAGCCGTGTACTCTGATCCCACGACACGTGCTTTGGAGCACGTTATGCAATGTTACACTGCTGATTAATGGCCGCTTGCACAAGAAGTTTTTCATTACCCCTACTGCAAGCATCCTGGGAATGATTAACTTTGTGACATAACTTTCATCATACAAATATGGAAGATTTAAACAGAATTTCAAAATAATGTGCTTCAGAAATAACAATGAGTTTTGGCTTCTTAATGCGTCCACAATTAATAACTATTTTAAAGCCACTGGGTGAAGTCAAGACACCTATTTGGAAGTTGCCTTTTTTTAGGAGTAGGGTTTCATGTGAGATTGGTTCATGAACACTCTTCTACCCTATTTTAATTTTACCTTTATTCTAGTTTGCTGTTGAAGATGTCAGACATATTTTACAGTGCTTAGCTCTTATGAGCTAAATATTGAATATACCGATTGCTTTTATTAAACATTTTTGGAGCCACAAAGATATGACTCTTACATTGTCACACATAGTGGAAAGTTATGGTGATGCTTGTTTTTGAGTCCACGTAACTAAAAAGGTAAACAACTAAAATTCTGCATTTTGTTGAACTTTGACTCTTAGCAGTTGAGTGCCGTCTGAACTGCTGGGTGCATGAAGACTGTATTTTGATGGCAGAAAGTCAACCAAAGTAGCTTAGACAACAGGAAACTTCACTGGCTCTCAGCCCCAAACTGTGTAAAGACAGGGGAGCCGGGGTCACAGGGCTGCCAGGACACTCCACTCCCCACCATGTGCCTGTAGTCTCTGGTATGTGGCTCCATCCTTTGGGCCTGTCCCAGTAGACCAGCTCTACCTGATGGCAGCTCCCAGCTGCATGGCCCCCCAGCAGGAAAGAGGGGGCACACTCTTCACTCACTTCCAACTCAGAAACTCCCAGGAGAGGCCTCTGATAGGCCTAGCTCAGATCATATGGCCTCCCTGTGGCCAGGGTGGTGGGGTACTATGATTGGAGGAGGGAGATCTCTTCAGGAGAAGAGAGGGCTGCTGTCCTGGACCCAAAAACAAAGCAGCCACCCAGGCCAACCTTGACTCAATCAGCCATCCTTTCCCTGATCCTATGTGCCTTAAGGCCTCTCCTAGATACAGTCACAAACCTGGGCATCCTGCTCAGTAAGCATCACCCCAGGGTTCTGCCCAGCTCTGAGTCCAGATCTGTAGGTGACGTCCCTTCCTCCAGAGGCCAGGCATGGCTCTGCAGAACAAAGCAGCCTGTGGCCTCAGTGCCCAGTGAAGGAGGGAACCGCCCACAGATGGGGGCGAAGCATGCAAGGGCTCCAGCTCACACCGCATTTCACATCACGGGAAGGGACTAGACAGGGACTGTTGTTTTCCTGGCAGTTGATCACTTGGCCAATCTCGTGACAATGTTCTTGCTGCTAGGACTCTTTCCTAGAGGAATATTGGAGAAAATTTTTCCGCTGGGGTCTTATCACGTCATTGGTCCATGCACTACTTCATTTTTGTTCGTGCAGTCTTAGACGTTGTCATGGGCTGAGAACAGACCCCTTAAGCCTTATGTGGCCTTCCATGGATTTAATGTGAGGAGGGAGTCCATAGTCCACCCTCTCTCTGGACATCAGCCGCATGGCATCTGTCTGAAGTAGGGCTTGCAAGAAGGGGCTTCTGGTCTACCCCAGCATGTGGCCCCCACCAGCAAGGACCTGGACCAGCCAGATCAGGGGAGGAGCTCAAGGCACTGTCAGGGAAGTGGGTCAACCATGGAGACAGGGCATTGAGAAGGTGCCAACACCTCTGTCAAAACTCTTCTGGAGGCAAGTGACAGACCCGGCTTGAACTGAACAAGTCAGGAAAAGGGACTCCCTGTGCCTAGCCAGCTTCGGGAGCCACTGGACTTGCCGTCTCAGGACTCTAGGAACTCAGTCTTTCTTCTCCCATCTCCCCCTCTCCTCTGCTATCCAGCTTCCCTTGTGGTAGGAGGATATGGCCCCTGGCAGCTCCCAGGCTCCCCACCACAGAGCAGGGTGCTCTTAATTGCCACTCTGCTCAGAGATGTTTGGGGAGGATGAGGGCCCTAGGCCAGTGGGGAGGTGCGGTAATCGGTAATTGGTAATTGGTTGCCCTCATTAGGACGTCGTGATTGGAGTGGGGTAGAAGCCTGCCACACCTGGCTTTCAATTCCAGCAGATGGCCACATGGGTGTTACTGGGCTTGTCCTTGTCCCTGTGTCTCTAGGTTATTAGTGCATTTCTTTGTTCACCTTTGGACACGCAGGGTGGCCAGACACGCGATGTGTGGCTTGTGGACCCCAGCAAATCACAATGCAAGATTCTCCAAATCCCTATTGCCACCGAGTAAATACACTTGGCACAGATGGGCTGCTATCTTCCTGGTGCTGTAAGAGTTGTGTTTAATGAAATACCAAATCATCATTTGATTCATGTTGGTGTCATTTTGTTTTCTCAGAGGAAGACAATTGTCCAGTTACTCTTATGTTGGGCTCCTCAAACTACTTTGAAGTTCATATTCAGAAAAATGGGAGCCCGGCTGGGCGTGGTGGCTCACACCTGTAATCCCAGCACTTTGGGAGGCTGAGGCAGGTGGATCACGCAGTCAGGAGATTGAGACCATCCTGGCCAACATGGTGAAACCCAGTGTCTACTAAAATACAAAAAATTAGCTGGG